>NC_061811.1:23787162-24074662 GCF_021462225.1 Girardinichthys multiradiatus
ACACCCCTATGTTTGAACATGGTGTTCATTATGGACAATCCGTGACTGGCACAGAAGTCCAATAACAAAACACCGCTCGGATTCAGATCGGGGAGGCCATTCCTCCCTATCACGCCTCTCCAGAATAGAATAGAAATATCATTTATTGTCCTTCAGGGGATAAATTCAAGTGTACCAGCAGCAAAGCGAAAGGCAATGGAAGCATGCAGATTCACACAAAAGTGAAAATCTAAAAAAGAACAAGAGGCTGAATTGTAAGGTTAAATTTACAACATAAAAACTGTTTGGTTATTTAAAAAAGCATACTGACATTTAAAGAAATGTGCAATTGTTTAGGGTGATTAAAAAACTTGTGAATCTATAAACGTACATAAAAAAACTAGTTATTTACAAGAAATGGAAAATCTGTGCAAATAACAGTTAGATGTAAAGAGTTATTGTGTTTAGGTTTATGGGGAGCAGTGATCTTTATTAAGCATAACAGATGCTGGGAGGAAGGATCTGCGATAACGTGCCTTTGTGCACCTAGAATGCAGCAGTCTGTCACTGTAAGAGCTCTGCAGTTCTGCAGCAGCTTTATGCATGTGGTGGGAGACATTGTCCAAGAGTAATGTTTTTTCCCAGTTACGTTTTCTCCCACCACCTGCACTGGGCTGAGGGGGCATACTAGCACAGAGCTGACCTTCCTGATTAGCTTATTTAACCACTTCCTCTCACCTGTAGATAAACTGCTGCTCCAGCATACCACACCACAAGAGATGCCTAATGCCATTAAAAACCTCAGTCTCCTTATCAGGTAGAGTTGGCTCCCCTCTTGTAAAGAGCATCAGTGTTGTGACTCCAGTCTAGTGTACTGTTCAGATGGGCAACCAGGTTTTATAAGCGTCCACTATCCCAATGTCAGTACTCTGGATGCTCACCAGTGTTGGTATGGTGGGTCTGCGCCTGTGGAAATCCACCACCAGCTCCTTGGCTTTCCACCTGAGATCAGGAGGTGGTTCTGCTGGCACAGGTCCACAAAGTCCTTTGTCTACTGTCTTGAGTCATCCTCAACTGTGAGGCTAGCTTCTGCGGATTCAGCATAGAACATTTGTAGATGGCAGCCAGAAGAGTTGATGAAAACGTTTGTAGTGAAGGGGGTGAAGCACAGTTCCCTGCGGGGCCCCAATACTGCAGGCCAACCCGTCAGAGACACAGCCCAGTTATCCTCAAACACTGAGCGGCCAGTGAGGTATTCTAGTATCCACTGGGACAGGTGGTGGCCCCCTCCTGACAGCTCCAGCTTGTCCCTCAGAGGTCTCGATTGAATGGTATTAAAAGCACTGAAGAAATCAAAGAAGATTATCCTTATGTATCCAAAGAAGACCTCTCCAGGGGGCAAAGATGGTTGAGGACCATCCTCTTGAGGGTCTTCATCAGATGCAAGGTCAGCTCTACCGGTCTATAGCTGCTGACATCCTTTGAATGTGTGGTCTTCGGTGCTCATACTACACAGGAGGTCTTTCACAGCTGTGGTACTTTCCACAGCTTTAGGCTCATGTTAAACAGGTATTTCATGATGTCACACATCATGTGGGCTGTGGGATGGAGTCTTCTGAAGCCTAGAGGTGGGTGAAAGCTGAGAGGAGTGAAACTGGGGGAAGAAAAGCAGGCAGTCTTCAAAGATAAGGGGATATGAAGCAGGGATGACCTAGGGGAGTGAGTGTCTGATGAAACCTGATAAACTGGTTCTGATCATTCACCTACCCTAAATCTCTGACAGCCTGGGAATTTGGTGTGTGACCTGAAACTGTTTTCAGTCTTTTCCAAACCCACTGATGTTCTGCTGCAGCTGGTCGTCCTTACTGTAGATGTTTTTTTCCACCTCTGATCTTCCTTGTCAGTTCTAATCTACACAGCTTTCAGCTCCTCCTTGTTTCTTGGGCCAAAGGGTCTCTTCTTCTCCTTGTCAAGAGCCTTTATTTCAGGGTTGCCTAGCATATGTGTACATTTAATTGAACTCTGCCATCTAGTGGAACAATTAAGCTGGTACAAAGCATAAAGGCTATAAAAAGACAAATTAATAATTATGTAGCAAAATATATTACAGATTCACAGAGTGAGTGTAAGTCTGAAGATTTTGTGAAACTCATGGAAGTAAACTGTTAAAAAAATTCACAAGGCAGCTTTGCACATGAAGTGACAAAAAAGCAAAAGCTTATTCTACCAAACATCTGGTACTCATTCATTTTCTCCCCACTGACACCAGTGCTGTACTTTTCAGCAGTCTAATCCATCAATCTACAGGTCCTTCTCAAAATATTAGCATATTGTGATAAAGTTCATTATTTTCCATAATGACATGATGAAAATTTAACATTCATATATTTTAGATTCATTGCACACTAACGGAAATATTTCAGGTCTTTTATTGTCTTAATACGGATGATTTTGGCATACAGCTCATGAAAACCCAAAATTCCTATTTCACAAAATTAGCATATCATTAAAAGGGTCTCTAAACGAGCTATGAACCTAATCATCTGAATCAACGAGTTAACTCTAAACACCTGCAAAAGATTCCTGAGGCCTTTAAAACTCCCAGCCTGGTTCATCACTCAAAACCCCAATCATGGGTAAGACTGCCGACCTGACTGCTGTCCAGAAGGCCACTATTGACACCCTCAAGCAAGAGGGTAAGACACAGAAAAACATTTCTGAATGAATAGGCTGTTCCCAGAGTGCTGTATCAAGGCACCTCAGTGGGAAGTCTGTGGGAAGGAAAAAGTGTGGCAGAAAACGGTGCAGAACGAGAAGAGGTGACCGGACCCTGAGGAAGATTGTGGAGAAGGGCCGATTCCAGACCTTGGGGGACCTGCGGAAGCAGTGGACTGAGTCTGGAGTAGAAACATCCAGAGCCACCGTGCACAGGCGTGTGCAGGAAATGGGCTACAGGTGCCACATTCCCCAGGTCAAGCCACGTTTGAACCAGAAACAGCGGCAGAAGCGCCTGACCTGGGCTACAGAGAAGCAGCACTGGACTGTTGCTCAGTGGTCCAAAGTACTTTTTTCGGATGAAAGCAAATTCTGCATGTCATTCGGAAATCAAGGTGCCATAGTCTGGAGGAAGACTGGGGAGAAGGAAATGCCAAAATGCCAGAAGTCCAGTGTCAAGTACCCACAGTCAGTGATGGTCTGGGGTGCCGTGTCAGCTGCTGGTGTTGGTCCACTGTGTTTTATCAAGGGCAGGGTCAATGCAGCTAGCTATCAGGAGATTTTGGAGCACTTCATGCTTCCATCTGATGAAAAGCTTTATGGAGATGAAGATTTCATTTTTCAGCACAACCTGGCACCTGCTCACAGTGCCAAAACCACTGGTAAATGGTTTACTGACCATGGTATCACTGTGCTCAATTGGCCTGCCAACTCTCCTGACCTGAACCCCATAGAGAATCTGTGGGATATTGTGAAGAGAACGTTGAGAGACTCAAGACCCAACACTCTGGATGAGCTAAAGGCCGCTATCGAAGCATCCTGGGCCTCCATAAGACCTCAGTGCCACAGGCTGATTGCCTCCATGCCACACCGCATTGAAGCAGTCATTTCTGCAAAGGATTCCCGACCAAGTATTGAGTGCATAACTGTACATGATTATTTGAAGGTTGACGTTTTTTGTATTAAAAACACTTTTATTTTATTGGTCGGATGAAATATGCTAATTTTGTGAGATAGGAATTTTGGGTTTTCATGAGCTGTATGCCAAAATTATCTGTTTTAAGACAATAAAAGACCTGAAATATTTCAGTTAGTGTGCAATGAATCTAAAATATATGAATGTTAAATTTTCATCATTACATTATGGAAAATAATGAACTTTATCACAATATGCTAATATTTTGAGAAGGACCTGTATACACTTCCTGTTCGCAAATGAACAAGCACGCCATGATGAGCTGTCATTCTCTATGCACTCGCCTGCTGACAGCAACTCAAGAACTACTATGTATACAATATTAAGAGTCCATTATCTTAAAACAAAAATGCTTCTACCACTTGGTATGAACGACTAATGGGGAAAAAAAAAGACAGTTGTGTAGATTTTAAGGCTAAACAGTGAATATAATAAAATTCATAACCAATTTGGCAACTGCCAGCTAAACTGGTACAATCTGTCCCACATGACCGACATTTATTTCATGTTGCTTTGCTTCAACACAGCATCTTAAGTTCAAGGTCGGGACTTGAATCTACTGCAGCATCTTAACATATTTCTAAATTTGCTGATGTGCTTAGATTTAAGTTCATGATGCATGACTCGGTTTTAGCCACTTTGAACCAATGGTCTCATATTTAACTTTGGTAAAAGAGTTAATGGACGACTCAAGGAGTGCACTATGGCATGGTCATGTGGCTTCCAAACCTGCCCAAATCATCACACCACCACCACCATGCTTGATAGTTGGTATCAGGGCGTTTGTGCCAATGTGTTTTTTTTTTTTTGGTGCTGTGAATTATGGCCTGTGGGCAGTAACAATTGATCCTCTAAGGTCACTCCTGAAGTCTTTCCTCCTTGTTTTTGACCAAATACACAACTGTACACTCCTGCCAAAACTCCTGCTTTTAAAGTGGTCACACTTGATGATTAATTATTTCAGTGCATCTGATTAGCAGCATCTAATTCCCCAATACAGAAATTCATTGGAAGTAGAAAGTTTTATTAACTTCCCTGCCTGGTTTCTGCAAGAAAATTAATACACACTTCAAAAATTTCAAGATGAGAATAATCAATTTCCCCTGTGAAAAAATGAGTCAAATAACAATGAATTTAAATAAAAATTACTTTATTATTTTTTAAAATAAATGCATTTTTTACAGTCAAAAAACAGAACAGCAGGACATGCACAGCTGCTCTGGACACTGGAGGGAAACAAAACAGGAAAAAATATATATATTTATATATGCTTGGTTCTTTCTTACCTCTTTTTTTAAATATTTTATTTTTGTGAAATTGTCTCTAACTCCAGGGGGTCATCTTCACCACATTATGTGGCACACTTCAGTTGTGACAAAAAAACCCAAAGTTATCTAAAAAAACAATGTGAACAAGCTGAATATAAGGCAGAAATGTATGTAAATAATTACTGTCAGTTGAAACAAATAAATATGGTTTTGCATTGTTTTGCAAAACGGACAAGAGAAGACAAAAATATATGAACAAAATAAACAGAACTTTATGAAGAATAACATCCGCTCAGCATAGGGTTTGGCTGCACATAAAAAAACATTTCAACCAAGCCTGGAGTTTGAGACTAGTTATCGTAATCTAAATTTATATGCATTCTTATGTGGAAACTCAGTAAGACCACAATGTACACAGACAGCTCTGAAGGCTACATACGTCAACTGATGGCTTCTGAAAAAAAAAAAAAAAAACTGTACAATTCTATAAAACGTTTGCGTTTTTACATTAGTTACAAAAAAATAACAATACTTCATTTATCAATCCTTCATACTTAGAACAGAAAAAATTGCATTTTCTTTAAACTCTGTGACCTTTTGCTGGTGCATATTGATAAGGATATAATACTATATGGTGAGAAACAGGACTTCATTAAGGTAGGACATGCCTCGAGGGATTGTGATAGTGTTCCTCCTTTTGTGTAAAGTACATGCACTTCAACGTCATCTATAATATCAAGTCTCTGGTTGCTTAAAACTTGTAAAAGCAGCTACTGACGGCCACATCTCTTGCTATTACTGTTCAAAAAGAACAAAGGCTAGTCACTGGAAAAAAAAAATGTTGCTTTTGTATATTTACTGAACTGAATGAGACATTTTGACCTAATTTGGTACATCCAGGTAGTAAAACCCACAGGATGTTGATCGCAGTGCAACGAAGAGTAGCGTTTTCAAAAATGCTTCCTAGTCGCACTTTAATAAAAAATACAAAGGAAGTGCTCACAAGGTGTTCTGTGTCAGGCTAATACATAATCAACAGGGTGGCTCAACAAAAGAGACGGAAGTTGCGAAACACTGAAGCAAAAGAAAAATTTAACATCTTATCCATAAAGAGGAATCTATAAGCAGAAGTGCTTACAAGAGTTTTCAGAGAGATTCATAGAAAGGACAGTGTGGAGGTAAAGAGCACCTATGAGAAGCCATTGCTGCTACAGATACCCTTTTGATAAGATTTAACGATTGATTTATTCCTTTATGGAAGATAAATATAAATGCTTTATACGTTTATATGGCAAGAGTTTAGCTCCTTTAGTCCAGCTACAGAAGAGAATGCAGGGCTCCTACAAATGTCCTGTTCAGAATTATTTTTCAAATAGTTTCTGTCAGTCCTTACTACATTATAACCACCTGAATGCAATACATTTGACTAGTGTTGTTTTTATTATTTGGTTTTTCAGAAATTGTTAAATAACTCACTACTTCCGATTCATTTCACGTCTTTTGGGCATCTGGCGAAACGTTAAATCGGTTCTAATCCACAATACTTATAATAAATTAAACAGATTCTTTAAATCACAGTTTGCAATCATTCTTTCATTTCACCATATCCCTCAGATTGTTTATTCTAACTATTTGTTTGGCATCTAAACCAAACCAAGTTCAAAAGTTTTCAGTCCAGTTTAAGACTCAGAAACAGATTTATCCAGAGCCCAAAAAAGCACCTAAACAGGACTCAAAAACAAAAAAGATCAATGATTGGAGCAACTGCAGTAATTTAGAAAGCAAATCTGAGATAAAGGTCATTATAGACCTTTATAGAAATATGAATTCACATAAGAAGGCCTTTATTCAGAAATTCATATCTTTTATCTTTTGGAAAATGAAAAAAGGAATAAAGATTGAAAAAAGCTTTTCTCCATACTTCACCAGAGTGGGAAAATTATAAAAACAAATTCCATCCTTTTCCAGACTTTAAGGAGTAGTAGGAACCTTGATAATTGGAGCAGAAAAGATGAGTCTTTGGAATTAAATCGAAAGGTTGATCAACCAGTGCCTTGGATGAAAATTTGTGGCCATAATCCTAACAGGGTGAAAGATGAGAGCGCGATAAGAGGAGAAGAAGAAGAAGGTGGTGGTACAGGGTGTTATTTTAAGGCTCCTTCTAAAACACAAGACTTCAGCTGGACAGTACACCAACCAAAACATTAGTGGAGTAACAAATTATTTTGTGAGCATTAATGCAAATATATATATTAAAAAAAACTAGAACAATAATTGTGTCAGTCTTGGCAATAACTGTGCTAAATTTTGACTTCTTCAGCACAGTTTCAAACACTTCAAAAGACAAAAGAACACAATAAAATAAACCCATACAAGTCTGCACCACTTCCCACCCTAACCCGCTTCCCATGACCTAAAATCATTGATTCCTGCTGGCCTGGGACCACTCAGACCCAGCCGCTGGTCAGTTTATAGAACATTTCCTCATCTAGTGACTCATTCTGGTCCTTGGCTCGTGTCGACAGGAAGATGTACCCGCCGATAAACTCGTGGACAACCTTGCAGTCCACCTCGGCGCAGATGAAAGACAGGCTGGGCTCGTCTGCAAACTCAACGGTCACCTGAATGCACAAGATATGAGACATCAGTCGTGGTAAATACTAACAATATATAATGTCTTTTGTACCACTTTAAATGTTGAGTGGAAGGAAGACACAAACTGTTGAAGAAACTAAGAATCCATGTCAGGGACATGATGAACATGGAGAAGAAGGTGCTCTGGACAGAGTAAACTAACACTGACCTTTTTGGCGTATATGCAAATGTTATACCTGCTGGAGAACTAATACTGCGCATCACCCTGAACCCACCATCCCAATTCTATAAAACATGCCGGTGAAAGCATCATGCCGTCGGGGGGCTGGGGGTTAATAGAAAATGCCTGCTTAACATCTTTATTTGTAAAACCTTTAGATTTTGAAAACCATGCATCACTTAACCTCCACTTTACATTTATGGACCAATGCAATACTTCGTGGTTGTAATCTGACTGAATGGAAAAAACCTTAAGGGCAGTGAAAACTTTCACAAGGCACTGTACGAAAGAAAAAACTGTTTTAGCGACTTTCTTTGGCGCCCCCTCTCCTACCATCTTGATCTCCCAGTTGACATTCCACTGCTTCATGTTGCTAAAGCGCCAGGTCTTGATGGCATCTCCAGTGTGGGCATCCATCCGGATCAGACGATTATAGGTGATTCCGATCAGCTCTTCCTTCTTTCCTCCCTGGAACCTGAGGAGCAAAAAGGGAAACGTTTAGCTTAACTGACCGAATGATATGTCACAAACAAAAACAATATGGGTAATGGTGATGGAGTTATGTACTTTGCAAGGAAGTGAGTGATTCCAAACTCTGGCAAGGACTGCCATGCCTGGATGAAGCGCATCTTAGCCTCAATGAGACTCATCTGGGCCACGTTCTGGTGGGCTTCAAGAATCCGTGCTGAAATCTGCCAAAGACACAATAACACATATAAAAAGACGGGTTTTTTTGGCACGGTGCTTCCTGTTGAGTTATCACAAATTCAAACATCCCCGGGTCCAAATTCATCCCATCACCACACACCAAACCAACCAACCCACCACACCCAAATCACCACCCGCTGAATATGTAAAAAAGTCTTCAGAGCATAATGTGTTGGTAAATGACCAGAAGAAGAAGAGTATGAAACTTCACGTCCAAACGAGGGATCTGTGTCACTGAGATGAGTGAGTGAGAAAAAGCTTTTAATCAATGTGAGTTTGTAAGCATCTGACTGTATAAGGTGCAGCTATATATTGGCACCCCAGGTAAAGATATGTAAAAAAATACTTTTGCCTTTATGTTTTAGACCATTTCCCAGGATTTCTTTAAACATCTCCTGGTATTCGAAGAGTTTATGATGAGATGCTATGTAAAAATGTTTCCATGGCCTTTGGAGAGAGGCCCACAGCACCACAGACCCTTCACTGTACTGGACAGGGGGCATGAGGTGCTTTTCCTCATTTTTTCATTTTTTGTTTCAGAGCAGAGCGACCTCGAATGTTTCATTATAGAAAAGCTCAATCATAGTGATGTCTGTTACCATTTCTGATGGTAGGACAGAAAACACTTTCTGGCATCACCACAAAACAGCTGGTTGCCATGGAAACCTAATGATGTGGACTTGTTGATACTAGTATTTGCTGAAGCTATGACATTTATTTTTGGAGATTATATACGTGCCTTACCATCCTGCTCACTTTGCATGGTGGTAAAATAAACTCAGGCTAGTGGCCAGAAGAGAAACTGATGTCTGTGTCATGTCATATTTATACCCCAGGCCAACAAAAAGTCGTGGATTACTAATCCGTAGTTCCTAGACACCAAACACACCTTTCCTCAGGGTATGGACCATTTTTATGTGCATTTATTTTTATTTCTGACTAGAAGCAGGCTTGATGGTAATGCACATAGGTTCCAATGCACCTGAACACCTGTCGTTTTAGACATACATGTCACACAAGTTAATAAACAGAGGAACAGAGCTAGCCAAAAAGTTCCACTACAGATATTTTCATTGAAGATTATGTGCATTTCTAAAGTCAATGATCAAAACACACATTTTCTGAGGTCAGCCACTTACCTCCTGTCCACTATTGTCTATGCATTTTATATGAGACACACAAACTAAAACAGTAAGGTAAAGCTAAAACTAAAAAACATGAAAGCACTTATTCTTCTAATATGATGTTAAATGGACAAAAGCATGCAACAGACCTCCATATTTGTTTATTATTTAGTCTTCTAAATGGATGTTAAAATTGTTTGTTCAACATGAAGCAGGAGCCATATGAACCCTTTCATATGTGACTTACTTTTATTTATTAATTCTTGGACACAAATCAAAGACAAACAACAAACAGAAAATGTCATCTACTCTCTATAGTTAGAAGACCACCCAGACACAAAAAAAGGTTTAGAAAAACATGCAGAGCGGCTTAAAGGCACCCAGTGGACACATCACTTACCAAATCCCTGATATAGCCTGGCTGAAGAGAGGAGATGGGTATGGGGAGATGCAGGAGTTTGACAGAGGCAGAATAAAAAAGAAAGAAAGAAAAAGTTTGGACAAAGAACAGGCAAATAAGATTAGAGTCAGGGGAGGAAAGCTAAAAAAAATATACGCTGGAAACTATGGCATGACTGCAATGAAAGAGCTGTACTGTGGGGATGAGGTGTCATACAGTACTAAGCCACAATCAAGGGCGAGTAGAGCTCAAAAACTGATGCATCCTTTAGAGAGGAAACATAGGAAGGACTGCATAACGCTTGTCAAGGGAAATGGTCAAATAGAAACTGGGATTGACTGTGTCGGCTTACTGTGTCATAACTTCCACTGGGACGATAAAACATCAGAAAGGTTCTCATTCCTTTCCTTCCACAAGATGGCGACGTTTACCTACTGTAGTGAAACTGATGACTAGTCTGTTTAGGCTTCCAGCTGCTTCAGTGTTTGCTTTCTGCTTAAACTTATACAATCAGACCAGACACTGCTCTAACCCACGTAATCCAAAAGTTCCTGTGTGTACATCCGCTTAGAGCAACGGCACGGAAGTCTCCCTGGGCAAATCTTGCAACAGGAAGCCCGATTTGAGGGGAGATGGGGAGGGGCTGCAGCTGACTGGAGAGTTTACAGGATTTTCCCAGACAGTTTTCCCGCGCAGCATTCCCAAGCACTGCTCATTTCCTGATGCCCCACGCCTACTACACAAGTTCACGTGTGTATGTGTGTGTGTAAGCAGGGTGGCACAGGCACATACTGTACGTTTAGTACAGTGTTACTCTTTCTTATGAGACCGTAGAAAATATCTATTAGACTGGGCTGGAGTAAGTTTGACGATGAAGAAAAAGAAAATGAACTATAGTAACAACATGCAGCTGAATAATATTACTAATACTGTTATGGACAAATTTGTTGACACCCTTTGTAAAGATGTGTAAAAATCCTTCAAATAAATTCATCTTTTAATCCAGTAGCATGATTTCATTTCTAACATGTTTTTTTTTACTGGATATAGATGGTTATTGGAGAAGATTGATTTTGTGTTTGGTGAACCATGGATCATTATCCATTTATTTGTCATTTTTATTTAGTATTATTTCAAATGTCCTCGTATTTCAATGAGATCAAGATGCCACGCACTCAAACAAGATTCTCAGGGCCTTTGGAGAGAAATGGATCCATTGCATCACAGAGCCGTTACCATACCAACAGTGAGACTAAGGTGCTATGCCAGTCTAAATTAGTCCGAAGAAGTTTAGTAAACTGCACATATTTTTGTTACAGTAGGGGGGAAAAAAAGGATTTGTTTCTAGTAATAATTCCAGGCAACCAGTTGGCATGAAGAAGAATGCGTGATCCCAAAATGCCACTCTTTGCTGTAGTTCTCCAACAGAGTTTTGGAGATGTAGTTTTACCTTCCTTATTACCGTTCCTTCCTGTGTGTGATAAGGTAAAAATCTGCCTTTATCCAGCCTGGTGACCAGTGGCTAACAGAAATGGGCCTCCTCATTGTAATTTATTTATGTCCCAGTGACAAAGTCATGGAATAAATAAAAAGCTCCAAAAAACTGATTGGCATGAAAAAGTGAAGTGTAAACATGATAAAAAGCACATGGAGTGCAGCGTGACGTACAGCGCCCCATATACTGAAGCTATTCACCCACGGATGAAGCCATATGGGGTTCGAGTCCCAACCTCAGGAACTTTCCTGGCCTGCATGTCTTTTCTCAGCCTCCTATCCAGTCTGAACACTGCATAAAAGCCACTATTGCCGCAAATGCTTCACAAACTGCATATTTACATTTATTTTACAGGGATTATTCAAGGTACCAATTATTCCACTGGTGAATTTGCTAAAACAACCGTTTTTTAATCTGTAATTTTCTTAGCCCACTGAATAAAAATAAAAACATTTTTCAACTGCAATATTTATTTTAAGGCATTTGTTTCACTTCTGTACTTACATTCTAAAAATAAAAAAAAGATTTTTATATTTTTCTTTGCTCCAACTTCATTTAAATATTCAACTAAAATGGGTTAAATAAACTAATCAAGCAGAAACAAAACGGTGTTACAAATAAAGCTCGTCCTTTAGGGAACAGTTCAGTATTTCTTGCAAACAGCAAACCTCTGCGACATGTTTCAAAACTGGATAAGGCGGAAACGAAATTACATTTAACTGCATGTCAAAGTAGCACAAAACATAAAATACATCAACTTTATCCAGAGATAGACTACAATATCTTTTTCTTTTGCGATCTCTAACAAAAGTTAAACTACAGTCAGTTTTGTCAGACAAAGGTTTTTAGAACAAGATTTGATTTTCTGTATTTCTACATCGTGGCTTGAAACTACGATGTAAACAAATCTATTATTACTCTTTATCATTACTCAAATAGAAACTGACTCATTGATGCCCTGAAGTCAAGCTCTGTTTCTGATCTGTGCTTCCTGTACTAAATGTTTGACATCAACTTATAGCTTTTATGCACCAATACCAACGCTGATGATAAATTCATTAAGCCTCACAATTAACGAATTCTGTATGGTGAATTCAACTAAAACGCTTCCTAGCAATTCCTGCTCTTCTAATCCTTGTTCACCGTCTCCCTTTCTTTCTAGATATCCACGATACTCCAAGGCTGCGGTCCAGACCAATTCTGAGTCATCGTTTACTGTACCAGCCGCCTCCTGACATCATTCCTGCCCTCTGGCAACACGCCACATTTCTACTTCTTACTTAAACAGATCCAGATTTAGTGACTGGGCTAAAGTTTGGGAGGTGAGAGCCCGCCTCATCCGTCCCCAACTAGCACTGCCATGGAAGCCGTGTACTCAGCTGCTGCAGTGTACACACAGCAGCTATTTGTTTGCATGCAAACCTGCTGAGCAAAGTGTAGAATCTTCCCAATGTTTGAATGAGAATTAAAAGACTAGAAGAGATTAAATGTTAAACCTTTTCACTCCTAATGCTAAAAAAATAAGTAGAGATGTCCCATTTTAGACATTTGTGGAGCTTAAACAAAAATAAGACAAGTTATCTGTGCAACATGCAACCAAATAACCAACACTAGCGCCTTCCTTTAGTTTAGGAGTGAGGACCTAAACCCTTTAGAAAGCCTGGACAGAAGTTGCTTAAAACCAACTTTAAAATACTGCAATTAGAATTGCATTTAACGATTATTTTAAGTTTCTATATTCTGCAGATCTGAATACAGTTTATATATTGTAAATTTAGTGTGATTTCCAAACGGAATGAATGAATTTTGTGTTGAAAATTCAAACCTCGAGCGGCCGATTTGCATCTCTGGCATTGGTAAAGCTTAGACCTGCTGATACCAAATTCATCCGAAATAGATTTCCCTTTAAGAACAAAAAAATAACAAGATTCAAGAAGAGCACTGAACATGTTTTTTCTTTAGCCTTCCTGCTGTGAGCCGCCATTATTTATAACATCACATTGGCGCATTACAAAGTCGTGACTATTATTTTAAAAGAAAGTCAGAGTGATTCCGAAGTTGACCTTTTAAACTGGCTTCATTGTATCAGAGATTAGCGCCGTTAGCTTGGCTAGCGTCACTAAAATAGCAGCCTCCGTATGAACTGATTTCTTAATGCATTACAACATTCAACTATGAAGGAATTCTGATTTGTTGCATTCAACGGTAAAACTGTCTTTTTGTATGTACATGCAAGAAGATTGGAAGAGTTTAGCATAAGCCGTAAGACCAGGTTTTAGGGGCCTGAAGTAAAAGGTTGTCGTTCTGACAGAGGAGGATATGTACAGGAAGTTTAGGTAGGAGAACAGAGAAACAAAGGAACAGAGGGAGTAAAAGCTACTGATGCCAAAAGGCACTTGTCTGGGAAGCACACGTTTCACCAAATAACAGTTAAACAACCTAAAACATTAGCAGAAAATTCTTCAAACATTAGGTTAAAACTTCCAGCAGATCCTCGGTGGCTTACCTGCTTGTTCTTGTACTTCTTAAGATAACGTGGGGACACCAGGCACTCTGGGTTAATATCTGTAGTGATTGGTTCGATGAACTGAGGATCAGGGTTCATGTGCTGCATCTTGAGGAAGGACAGGATATTCTGGACCTCCAGGTTGTAGGAACTGTCGGCCATGGTCTTCCCTTTGGAGGCCAGGCGGCATGCAGCCATCCAGTGAGCATATTGCTTCTCCTGGAGACAGAACATCATGTGGAATTTAAGACGGCAACGGCGGGGAGAAGTAATCCTGAAAAACGACAATGACTTCAGCCTTACCGTGTCACACCGGAGCCAGATCTCATTCATCCCATCCGCCACGGGGATTAGCAGCTTGATGTTGAATTTCTGGCCGGAGATATTCACATCTGGCGTTACCTCGCAACCTGAGCAATCAGAGTGCAGACAGGAAAAGGACACCAAAGCTTGCAGTCATTCTTTAAACTCACCACCTACCAAGACAAGCTTGGTGCAGTTAAATAAACATTCACATTCCATGATGAGAATCATGCAACACATTTGGTACGTATGTATTTCTCCACCTCTTAGGTTCATTTGGTGTGCAGGTGTCCCATGTGCTTCCTCTTTACTCTTGTAGCAGGAAATCGTGATGTCCTTGAACGTGCACCAGTACTGCTTATAGCCCTTCAGTGTCAGCTTTTTGGGTCTGGAAATACAAAGCAGACACAGACATATCATCAGCTGGAAAAATGCTCAATAGTCTTTAAAGGCAGTTAACAGGAAGAGTGGGGGAGGGAAGATCATAGGAGAATACTAAGAGGAGAGAGAAAGAAAGTGTAAAGTCAGCGAGGTGAGCAGGAATGGAGCCAGAAATGTGGAAAACCATTACAGAGGAAACACCCCTCAATATCACAGCCTCCACCCCAACCAACTTTTTACTGCATATTTTATGAGGCAAGCACTCCAGGAGGTAACTTGCTTGTCAGCAAGGTCTTAAGGCCAAAAAGGGATAGGATTCAAAATATGCCTCCACTTACAAATCTCCCTAAAGAGAAACTAGGAGCTCCCTCCCCAGTAGCGGGTACTTGGCACTGGCACTATTTCAGCCTCTTACAGTGTTGGAACATGAGCCAGATTTCTTTAATAAAGTGAAAAAACAATCCTAAATCTTACTCTCTAAATGTTTTGGACAGAGATGATTCTTAACTTATGAGCAGTTATTTGCATTTTGAATGTTAGTGAAAGAGCACATGCCTTTTTTAGGATAGTGCTGCTCTGGAAATAGACTTACTTGAAGACTTTGACGTAGTCTGCTAGCTCTGGAATAGATGTGATGTCACCCTGAGAGGAAAGGGAAATACGTTCCATCAGCATTTTCTTGATTTTAATTGTTTTCCCAAGGTTGCCGTGTCAACAGTAAAATTAGCAACTCTAAGGTAAGACAATTATACACTGCAAATATACCAAATGTAACATTTATTGTGTGTGATTTGCTTTAAATGTCTTAATAAAAATTTTTAAAATCATTTTTAAAGAGGTGGTCTGTGCCTCAGTCCCAACATTAAAAAGGGCAAAGATAACTTTTTCTTTTTAGTTGTGTTCAGACTTGTAGGTCATTTGTTTCCGTGCCCAAAATGCGGTTATAGGCGACGACAAAAACAAAACACCGACTACAAAGTAAGAAACCGAGCATGAGGGAAACAAAAATGAAGCTAAAAGAATCTCAAAGAGCCATGACCTTTGGTACACAAAGTAGGCTCAGGACAAAAGTACTGACATGCAAGTCTCTGACTTTAGTGCCGATTTGTGCACTGAAGAGTAACAAACTGCCATCCTATCTACCTAGCTCAGTCTGCTTGTAACTCACCACAATGGTGAATAACTGCTTTTGACAAAAACTGTTATAAAAAAAACTTTAAGGTCTGGCAGCTTTTAGGCAGATGTTATTTCTGCTCCACTTCTGACCAACATTCCAACTCTAATGTGCACGGGTCGCCACTCTGCTTTCCATCCATCCATCATTCCATCCTTCGAACCATCCATCCATTCATACATCCTTGCTTGTCCTTGCAAGGGTTGTGGGGGGTCTGGAGCCCATCTCTAGCGGTCACTGGGCAAGAGGTGGGGTACACTCTAGACATGTTGCCAGTCTATCACAGGGCAACACAGGACAACCATGCACACACACACACACACACACACGCACTCATACCTTAAGGGCAATTTAGAGTACCGTATTTTCTGCACTATAAGGCGCACTTAAAAACCTTTAATTTTCTCAAACAATGACAGTGCGCCTTGTAATCCGGAGCGCCTTATATATGGATCAATTGGTTAATTGGTTGATCCATACTGGTTGTACACGGCGCTGTCAAAATGTTTCAGTACGACTGGTAAACTACAAAGCCGCACCGCTTGCAGCATTACGGCTACCGTAGTCAGGGGCGTCGCCGAAGTAATAGCGGTAAACACCTGTACTGTGCTTACTCCTAGTCCAACACCACTTTGTGTGTATAATGTTTGAATGTTCTGTTGCAGGAATTGCCTGAACTATATGTGATTAGAAGCTCAGTGTGTGGGGTGTATGTTTCATGTGTGTGTGTATGGAAGATGTTGACATTACTCCTCCGGACAGAGGTGGCGCTGTGTGCTGCCGTAGCTGAGAATCAAGAGTGAAGGAGTGACGTCGGTATTATTGTGTGTGTGGGGTAGGTAGAGACGGCGACCGGAGCAGCGGTGTATGAGTCTGTAAGCCCTGTGTTTTTACGTGCTGCAAAGTCATTAAAAAGAACCCCGAATCTCGTCAACAACTCAGTGTTTTGATGCTGTTTCTTCATGCTCAACTCAGCAACGTATGAGTGAGGGAGTTAACCCCGAGGAAACTAGTAACTTTGGCCCTGGAGAAAGCGTCTCCCCTGAGTCATCAGACTACGGTCAGGGGACAGAAACAGGAAAGGTTAACAGTACTAACGTTTGATTTAGTGCATCAAACTGTTTCTTTTACGTGTTTACTGAATCAGGGAAAAGTTCCCTTTCACGTTTTAACTAACGTTTGATTTCAACTTCAACTTCATAGACTCCAATGCATTCCTAACGTGCGGTTGGCTCTATTCAATAGATTTCTATGTAGAGGAGACCTTACCATGAGAGTGAATGGAGTTATCAGAACGCTGGTTTGTAGTGTATTAATAAAGTTTGACTGACTGACTTATCTGACTGTTTTGTTGACATTCTCTTTAGCACAGCTCCATCTAGTGGATGCATAACGCAACCCCAGTCAAACGTTTGACTGCAGTAGCTTCTATTCTATGCGCCTTATAATCCGGTGCGCCTTATAGTGCGGAAAATACGGTAATCAGTTGACGTAACAGTCATGTTTTTGGACTGTGGAAGGAAGGCGGCGAAAACCCACACATGCACACAGAACACACAAAAATGAAAGAAGCCTTAAGTCTTAATCATGAAACCTTTAACTATACTACAGCACTGCAGCTATCAAAAGGTTATTCTGAGAACACACCACTCAAACTCTAAGTGTCAGTTATGTTGGGCCCTAAAAAGGCACTTTAAGCTAATGTTGCCAAACTGTGTTAGAAAGGAAATAAAAATAGTCATATACCAAAGGACATGTCATTATCTATGTATTTGGGTCGGAGATAAAATGTGGTGGCATTTGGTGTTTATGTTATACTCAAGTGGATCCTTCATCGTTTTTTTCCTTCGTATTGCTTTCTGTGTTCTGGTCGACTTAATGTGTGCCATGTTCCATTTTGTTGCTCTTAGAAAAGTAAAAAAAAAAAAAAAAGGAGGCGGCTAAATTAAACTTACAAACTACAAAACAAGAAAGAAAAATGGTCCAAAACCCCAGAACTTAGATTAAAAAATGGTTTCTCAATGTAATAAGTTCATGAACTGCAAAACACCAATAATAAAAAAGGCATACCAGCGCATTGGAGGTTTTCCCTCCCTCCAAAGTAATCTCCAGGTCAGACAACGCTGCATCCACCTCATCCACCTCCTTCTCGCTGTTATTCATGTGGTTGTCTGAAGACATGATTGACAGCTTGTTGATGTGGTACTGAGAAAGAAAGAAATGCTCCAGTTCAGACAACTTTTATGATTTAATGTTCTTTCTATGCAGAACTGTCAGGAGTATAGAACCATCAATCTAAAAGTAGCTAAGCTGAAAACCAAATGGTTACAGCTGAGGGCACAAAAAGACAGAAAGTACAAGGAAGAGTTTTGTATAAACTGTTACCCATCCTGGTCATGTTTGTTGATATATGTGACGTTAGCAGCTAATGATGCAAAACCGCTCCAAGTTCCCTTTTAGAAATGAAAGCTGGGCTGCAGTGAATGTTATAAAATACTTGGATGATGCAGCTAATTGCAATCTATTTGATTTAGCTGTGTGATTGTTTAAGAGGAAAATGAGGAAGTTAAAAAACTGGATGGGACAAAATGATTGATGATGCTAATGCACTGTATAAAAAGCAGTGTGGTCAGGGAAACATTCATAGCACGTCTTTGATGTTTAGCACCAAGTAAATTCATTCTCACTGGGGTACATAATGCGCAAGATGTGTCCGGAACAATGGAAATAGCAGTTCACAAGGATAGCCCCATTACAGAAAACCCTGCAGTGAGTCACCAAAACTAAAAACAGCTTGTTGACAAATGGTGTCTTTCCATGTCAGCTCATCGCCAACCCCCTTCGCCAATATATGAATGAACAGCTGCCCAGAGAGTGAAAGCCACAGAGCAGTGTTTGGGAGAGATGTGTCAGACAAAAGCTGGCAGGACTGGGAGAAAGAGTTCAATGTGGCAAATTTTCCCCTAAACTGATATTTCTTTAAAAAAATGCTAAAGTGGAATAGTTGTTTCCCTTCTTTGTGTATCTAGGGTCGGTTTTCTACCTTCACATGCCAACTTTTCTGTGTAAAGTCTTGGTGACGGCACGTAAACGGCCAGCAGAACCAAAGTGGATTCTATAATCACTGCTCCTTATTTAGATGCTTGCTTATATTCCTGAACTGTGAAATCTTAGCCAAAACCTTTGAGCTCATAGTAAGTGAATAAAACAGTACACATAAGTGCTAATAGACAGGTACTGACAGAGCTGCCACCGTTCTGGACACCAAACCTGCATCAGCAACACTAATGGTAAAGCAACAAGAAACCATTCACACCTCAGACTGGGAGAGCTTTCAAAGGAATGCTTAGTAGGTCTACGGGAAGATATCTTGTTGGGGTGGGTGGTCTGGGCCAAGGCATGGAGTCCTGTGGCCCAATATGCACTATAATTACTCTCGGGGTGAGGACAGAGTGGCGTCCTCAGGTCCTGGCACCTAGTTTATGATGGTCAGAAATAGCTGAGGGCACCATGTGGCAACTTGAGGAAGCAGAGTGGGTTAACATCTGTATATCACTTCCACCGCTCCCCTATCACTGGTGACCTGTCCAGGGAGTACCCCACTACTTGACCAGCAGGATAAAAAACAGGCTCACCTCTCACCTGCTTTAATTTAGAACAAAAAATAACTGATTGGTATTAAAACATACTGAGAGGCCCTACAGGAGCAATAGTAAAAATGCATACAATTTATTCTCAAAATACAAACATTAGAAAAAAGCCAGTTTTCCATCTTCATCCACTTTAGGTTTTTCCATATTTTGTTACTTATTAATCACAAACCCAAGTGTGTATTTTATTGGGATTTTACGTGACACCAACACAAAGTGGCGGATAATCGTGAAGTGGAGAATGGATACCTGATTTTCACATTTCTTTACACAAACATCTAAAAAGTGTGGTGCTATGTTTTCCTTCCGCCCTTTAATCTGATACCCCTACATAAAATCCAAACCAACTGCTTTCAGAAGTCACCTAAGTACTAAACTGTGCACAGCTGCATGTAAATCTATGTCAGAATACATCCGGCCGTTCTGTGAAGACCTCTGAGGTTTGTTAGAAAACATTAATAAACAAATAGCATCATAAACACCAAGGGGCACAGCAGAGTGATCAGGTTAAGTAGTATGAACACCTTTGTGTGCACTGCCCAACTGGCAGCCATATGGCCCAGTTTTTGACACCGATCCAGTCTAACTAATAAGCTTTCAGGAGAGAACAATGGCTAGGAGATAAAAAGGTCTGCAAAGCTCTTCACATTTCCGTCCTTTACACCATATTGCAAAAAAAATAAATAATCAGGCTTTCCCTCAAGCACATACTGTTCTTACCTGCAGGGCAGCAAACATCATCATTTCCTCCTCTGTGCACTCTATTTCCTCCAGCAGGATGGCCCACTTGGCCTGTTCGTAGAGCTGGTTGACTCGGATGGCATCATACTGTGGATAGGTACAACACATGCTGAACTGAAAAGACACTCCTACACCCATTGAAGCATTAGCAAACTCTAATAAATACCCATACATGTATTAAAAGACAGAAAAAAACATGATGACAGCACACATTTTAACTATATTGTTTATATTTTTCCTAAATCATTGTGCTGCTCTCTAGTACAAACAAACTAGCTACTGCAGTAACTGTGATTCCTTGACTGTGGGACATACCTTAGGGTTGAGGTCGAAGAAGCTGTGATATTTAAACCTCAGCAATAGCACATCGTTCTCCTTCACATCCTGCTCCATGAGGGACCTGGATGAGTCCAACCACCTATACAAACAGTATATTTGCAGAATAAGAATAAGAGAAAAAGCTGCACAGATCTAAAATATTTAAAATCAACATTAACATTTAACACCATCAGGCGTTTTCCCAGAACAACAAGTCGGCGTCATCTCACCCTTGATTGATCTTGGCTTTGTCCAGCAGGGACTGGGGTTTGTAGAGTTTAACCAGGATGTCTGGTGAAGATATTGCCTGGCTGACAGCAAGGATGCTGGGATTGCCCTCTGACAGGGGGCTGTCTCCAAACCAAGCTGAGGTGGGCGACAGGGGGCTGCCATCCCTGGAATCGTAGGTGGGGGTCATGGTCTTACTGTACAAGCCTGGACTAGGATAGATACTCCCTGCAGTAGAAAAAAAATAAACCAAAGACACCAGTCAGGCCGCTGTTATGCAAAGATGAAGAAAACCCACAACAAATAAAAGGAAAACATTATTCTTTATACAAACATTGCATGGACATTTTCACAGCTGTTGGACATTGTTTTTCACATTGCACATGGCTTTTATGTACTACACAAAAAGTAGTGCATAATTACAAAGCAAAAGGAAAGTAAGGCAGAGTTTCCAAACTTTATTTATAATAAAAATCTGAAAGGTGAGGCTTGCATCTGTATTCAGCCCTGCTGAGTCATTAATCTGCAGAATTATCTTTTGCTGCCATTACAGCTGCAAGTATTTTATGGTCTTTTATGTTTTATGGTATTTTATGTTTTATGGTATTTTATGTCTCTACCAGCTGTGCACATCAAAGGATTGAGATTTTTGCCCACCCTGTATCACAGACAGATGGAGATAATCAGTGAACATCAATTTTGAAGGGTTACCACAAACTCACAATTGGATTGAAGTCTGTACTTTGACTAAGCCAACCTCCAACTGAGTTTCAAGTCTTTTGCAGCCTCTAACAGTTTATTTTCCTTAATTGCTCTGTATTTAGCTTCACCCATCTTCCCATCAGTCTGACAAACTTCACTGTCAGTGCTAAAAAAAAAGCATCCCCACAGCATGATGCTGCCACCTCCATGTTTCATTGTGATATGCTCAGCTGTTATTTTTCTATCATATGTAGAGTTTTGAACCTAGACCAAAGGGTTACATTTTGTTTTTCTCTGACCAGAGGACCTTCTGCCACATGTTAAAAGTAAACGGCAGCAAATGAGACTTTAAAACAATAGGTTTCTTCTTTCCATTGTTCCATAAAAGCCAGATTTGTGGAGTTCATGTCTAACAGCTGTCAGGTCGACATATTCTCTCACCTAAGCTGTGGATTCAAAACCCAACTCTGGTCTAGCGTCTTCACAACTTTATCCCTGACCCGTCTACCGTGTTCCTCAAACTTCACAATGCTGCTTAGTCACTAATGTTCTCTAACAAACATCTGTCTGAGGTCTTCAAACAGAACAGCTGGACTCAGTCTACTAATTACTGTATGTGACTTTTGCTGGGAAATAATTTTTTTAGTTGGGTGGCTGAATTTTATTTATTAGTAAAAGGGACAGAATATAAAAGCATGTTTCTTCCAATTTACAATTATGCACTACATTGTGTTGGTCCATCACATAAAACTTTTGTAAAACACACTGACGTTTGCGGTTGGAATGTGAAAAAAGTTGGAAAAAAAGCTTAATATGTATGAATATTTTTAAAGCGCTGCAATAAAATCTCTACAAAAACACCGCTAAAATGTATCAAGATAATAAAAAAGAGACAAAAACAAAAGAAAATATTACGTAGTATTCTTAGCAAGACCAGCTAGCATTCAACGTCAGTAGTGTTTAAAAGCACTTTAACTATGGTCTCCTGTTGATAATGGGGGAAGGTGCTGATCAGCATGCAGGTGATCCATAAGGTAAGCAGCCTCACTGATGTACAACCACGTACCCACAGGATTACACTGCACACAGCAAACTTTGGCACAGGCAAGGAAACAAATACAAAGGCAAAATTAACATAAACAGAAAATATTATCTTTAAATTCTACAAAAGATTTATTTAAGCGTAATTTTTTTCCTTTAGGTTTTCAGTGTTGGAATTTGACCCCACACACACGTCCCTGGGGAGAAGGTGTTTGCATTTCCTGTTGGCTGGCCTGTTAGGAGTATTTTTGGCCACCTCACTCCCTTCGTTCCCTCTCTCCCTCCTTAAGGCCTAGGTCAAGAAGTAACGGACTAAACCACTAAATCTGTTCTAAAACAAGGAAGTGGGCTTCGTTAGAGTTTGTTAATGTGTATATTTGTGTTTGTGAGCCGAGGTCATGAGAAAGGGGTGCAGGCTTTGACCACCCATTCTATGTGGGGGAGGGTGTTATCCAATGGTTCCTCCAAGGTCTTCCTCCCAATGGTGAGTTCACCAGGGCAGGGAGAGTCCCCCCCACCCCCGTCTCGTGAGGAATGTAAAAGGCAAAATCTGACAATTAATTGAGAAACAACTCAAATTCGTCCATCCCTTTTACAGCTTAGTTCTTGCAAAACAAAATTCCCTAAATTTCCCACCCTTGGGTTTCATACATAGCTGGGAAGGAAATAGATCACCATCAGCTGTGAGGTCTTCAACAAAAGAAACATTTGTAAATTCAAGTGTTTTTTGAGGATTTATTTTCTGTTTGGGCTCTTATCTGAGCCATAAAGATAGAATTATAAGGTTTGCTGTCAAACACATCCGTTAGATGGCAGCAACCGTAAATTGCTCAAAAGGAAATTGAGCTTTGACCTAATAGGATGCATAAGCATTTATCATGAGACTACTAATGTCAGGTGACTTTCGCTTGAAGACAAGTCAGGTGACTGTGCTGCCAGCCCTTAGACTGCAGATGTCATCTAAACTTAATGCTTCAGTAGTGGGGGAGAAGGATAAAGAAGCAGTGCAGACGAAACAGGACAGAGGAAGAAGGAAAAGCTTACCTTTCACAGGTCCGATGTAAATTATCTCAGAGGCTGGTGTGAAAAAGAAAGAGTAGGAAAAAGAAACAGGAAACAGTGAAGGAAAAGGAGTGGAATAGTAAGAAACAAAATTAGTAGCATAGATTCGGGTTGTTTTAAACGGCTCAAGAAAAGAGGAAAACAGAAAAACAGGAGAAAAGACAAAATGTGAAGAATATAAAAATGAGACGATGTGGCATTTCCACAGACAGTGCCAGGGCCAATGACTCAGTTTGTTCCCATTTTAGAAGGAGATGAGCTGGGCACGACTGACATGGTTTCATCCATGTATGCGCAAATATTCAATACAGCAAGAGTGACTGCAAATGCAGACAAGGTACTGGTCCAAATAACCATGTAACCTGTATGTATAGAGTATAGATACACCTATTAGATTGATGGAACCAATTCGAATCTCTGCTTTGTGAGAATCTCTCCAAAAGCTGCCAACATTTGCAAATCCAACACTTGGAAATGTCAGCAGCATTTATGACAGAGGTAAACACCTCAAACTGATAAAAGGAAGCAACTTCCTGTTGTCTCCCGAAGTCTCGCTCTCCCTCACTATATCAGTCCCAATGAACCTGCCTGTTTTACGCTGAGGTCTGGCTTTATCTTGCTCTATTGCAGCTGGACTAAACCTTCATGTTATCTACTGAATTTGGCCTTTTGTCAGTTCTCCTCCTAGCAACAGTGACGAAACGTCCCAAAAAAAAAAAAGAAAAGAAAAATGACATCCCGTGGCAGCCGTGTGTTTGAGCTTGCGTTTGTATTGCAGGTCAAACAGAAAATCAGCCAATTCTGATTTCTAGCTGATTTCTCTATGCATGTCTAGTATACGGCCCTAGTTGAAAGAGGTTTTGTCAACTTTAAGATAAACTATGTGGTGAATGCTGTGGGAACAAGTCTCAGTCTGAGTCATAAGCACAACTAATTAAATAAAGTATTTTAATATAGTTAACTCTTTGAGCACACGATAGAAAACATAATATCCCTATACAGACTATTTATATATCCAGCAATGTTTTTCTTTTGATGTTACAATTATCTCCTAATCTAAATATTTATTAATACCACTAATAATTCTATTTTCTCAGTTTTATCATTTACCATTAAGACTGGGACTCCATGTATATTTATTAATGTTAACCTGTTTTAAAATGGATGGAAAAATATAAATTCAATTTTAGCTGTTCAGTTTTTCTTAAATTGTCGCTTGGAAAAACAAATCACTCCCAATTCACTGTTTATTGACTGACTGATTAACAGCACCACCACATGTGACGAGTCACACTGATAGAGGGGTGGAGAAAGGAAAAGACCGCTTTCTGATTGCATCTCTGCCTCTCTGTAAAGTCTTGTGATTTTAATCAGGAGACCTGGCCTAAGAGGCTACCTCAAGGGAGAGAACATCCTACGATTTGACCAAGAAATACACCCTTAGACTGCAGCTTGTGATCTGAAAGGCACTCCCACAGGAAGCTCACGTACACATATACCCAAAGTGAACAGACTAGGAAACCAGTGATGGCGAGTAGATTTTGTTCAAACTGTTTGGCACCACCTCACAGTGTGACCACATTTACCCACTAGGAAACAAATGCATCTGAAATGTTACACATCCATGTTATTTAATGATGCAACTCTGGGCGTGATCATCTTTTTGCATTTCCTAGGATTCATTTTAATTTGACATAAACATTTAAAAATGTTTTTTTCTTGAGAAGGAATAAAAAAAGACAAGCAGTGCAAATGAAGCAACAGCAAAGTAGGTTCATTGCATAAAGAGTCCCATTTACCCTGTCCCATAAATCAGTGACAGCGACCCAGTCTGTTTGGTTCTGTTCCTCTTTGCTTATATGGTTGCAACTCTCCATCACTCAGTGCAGAGAGGAGGGCCATAATAACTGCACTTTTCTTCCCTGGTTTGGGCTTAAAATGGCAGCGTGACCAGCTATGCGTGGAATCTCAACCATTCTTAGTCCTCCCTGCTGAAGAATTGGGAGCCATGGCTGCCAATCCCATGCAGGCCTCCAACTCACACATTCACATTTGGTCGCTAGAAACAGCAGTCTGGAGTTATCTTAGTGGTTTCTCAACCACAGGTGTAGTCAAACACAAACAAAAAGAAAGGAAGATGCTCCATGTGAGCCAGCAGAACCTGCTGTTCAACCTGCTGCTTCAGGACAGTGTCAGTATAACCTTCCACAACAAAGTAAATAGATTTAAAACACTAAGATTATTTTAAAGTAGACAGAAGTCTAAAAGTTGTCTGTAGCTCACCAGATCCAGGAGTCAACAGCGGACCCTCCAGCTCCAGATTGTCGTCTTCTGCCTCCTCCAGCTTTTTCTTCTTCTTCTTCGGATCACGAGGTTTGCGCAGTAAAGACAACTCCTCTGGGTGGCGGATATCTAAGGGGGGAGATATAGAAATGGAAAGCTAAGGTTATGATTCCATAGAAATACACTAAAACCCAAAAAATCTGTAGAGTAGGGAAGGCAGATTTTGATACCGTAAGGTAACATTAACTTGAGGCCGGCTGTAAAAAAATAAAAAAATCTATAATTATACACACTGATAACATAACATAAATTGAGAAAAACACATCATCGTTTTAACTATAACATCTATTTATTTGGTTTTGATGCATGGAGCAACCAATCCCCTTCCACCCTCTACAAAATGTAGCTGTAACTTTCAACTAAACATGCTTATTGCATAGAATATTAAACCATTTTTTCCATTCACTGATGCTAGAACATGTTATCTGCTTAGTTGGGCTATCTACTCTGGCAGGGCCTCAAGTTGGCTGCTTAACAGACAATTGCTTAATCCAGTTGAGATGGTAGTCTTAGAGCCTCTGCAGGTGAAACCTTAACAGCAACTCACTCTTTTATAACCTTGCATATTGATTACTAAACCGCACGTCTTCTTGGAATTTTTCTATTTCTCACAGCTGGTCTGTCAAATACTGGCTTCCCTTTATTAGCGACCACTTCATTTGTGAAATCATTTTACGTTTTTAGGAAAAGTCTCTAAATAATTATGCTCTATTGAAACAGTTTCAACTGCTGCACCCATGTGCACGGTAGCATATAGGTGCAGCATATCAGTTGACCTGATGCGTTTACATGCTCCAAAGACACAATGCAAACTCAGACGTGACCGATTTTGCTGTTCCAAGACTTTGGAATGCACACTTCACATTAGGCAGGCATGTTGACTTACTGTTTTTATAGTTTGTATTACAGTTTTGTTATAGGAATGTCGCAAAGGACAGCTTGGATGGAATATTTTAAGTGCCATGCAGCCACACTCTGCAGGCCAAAAATAGATCTGGCCAGCTGGATGAAATCTCACAGCTCTTGATATCTAAAGCCTAGGAGTTTTATTTTGTTTTTCAGATGAGATGCTAAAGCTCATGACAAGTGTTAAGAAATTTTGATGGAACCTGGACCATTAACACAAACATTATTTTGTGCTTTCTCAACTATAGGCTTTAAGTAAGCCACTGGCTTCTCATACTGACCAGAAACAATACCATGAAGCTGCACAAGACAGGAAAACAGGGAGGCCAAGTAAACACAAAGTGTGAAACACAGAAAGGAAGAGGAATAGGAGGGGGGTGGATGGGTAGAACTGCAAACAGCTGTACACACATGGGTTGGAAAATTGAAAATCCTTTTTCTCAGGGCCCCCAAAAGTCTTGCTTTACTGTAATCTGTAATTGGTAAACTTCAAGGACATATATTTTATTTTGATCTAATTTAAATTTAATAAGCCAAAAAAGTGCAACAGGCCAACAGCATACAGAGGACTAAAGCAGCGGCCTATTCACTGGCTTCTCTTCTTTTCTCTCCATCACTTGGGCAAGAGAGGCATCATTCAGCAGCAACTTTGATAAAAAGAAGTGAAAGATCCAAAAACGTAAGCATTAAAAAAGATGGATGAAACGCAGAAGGAGCACGTCTGGACTCAGCTGGATTTGGTTTTCCTCACAGATTCCTTATAAATCAAAGAGCGTGCCAATATTAAAGATATTTACAATTATTTTTAATTTCTCCTCACACACAGCTGTTCATTTTCTTAATTCCACACACATTAAATCAAATCATTCCTTAATCTCTATAGATGGAGGATTTAACAACTGTGGCAGCAGACTGATTAAGGAGGTCGCTGGAGGTGTTGAGGAGAGCATGGATGGGAGGCTCAAGGGGAACATCTTGACTTGGTGAGAAGCTTGTTTGGTTTGTGTAACTAAAGCAAAAGCATTCCAGGAGTTTTAAGAACTACCAGATGGGAGTTTGTCCTCTCTCCCAGTCTCCCTCCTCTCTCTTTCTCGTTCTGTTGCAGCACTGGAGCACAGTCCCTCTGCCCTTATACAGCCATGTGAGCTCCAAGCGTGCTGCTGAGCTTTAACCCGACTGAACTATGCGAGGAGGCTGCCACACGCACACACACTCACGTACACAGTGAGTAGTACTTGGACAAGGACGTGTGTCTAGTTGACGCATAGCAGAAGCATGTGGCATTTTACTACGCTGTCATTTTAATCGTTTAGCCCTTACAAGTTGGAAAATGTTCTGACTAATACATTCTACCGCATTAGAGACATTTTGTAAGATCATGTATCTGAATAAACCTAAAATATTAATTTAATTTGCCGTAGCAAGGATTGGAACTCCTATGTGAGAGACCTCAATGTCCAAAATGTTTAGAAAGCCGTTGGACATTGATGTACATTCAAATTTCACAATGCAATGAAACATGCTTAAAAAATTAGTATGCAAAGTTAAACAGTTGAAATAACAAACCAATTTATTTGACAAGTTACATCAGACTACAGATGCAGCGAGAAATGTGCTGTTGACTGGCTGGCCTTGACCAGTGACCATTTGGTTGGAAACAGAAAAATGAATTTTCTTTTTTTTTTTATGGTCAGTGAACGCACCAGACCTATGTGCTACTAGCAGCTTGTGCTAACCACACCACTCTTCGGTGTGGTAGCTGTGACTGTAGGAGAAGCCATTTTTAGTTTCAGTGTGGTGTTTAGAAGATGACGTCAGAAGAGTCAACGGTCCTGTTCATAACTTTTATGGACAGAATTTCTAGATGCAGCCAAGGGCCGGAGGGGGTCTGGTTTGGGGACCAGTGGATTTCTTCTCTTCTTTTTGCAGATGACGTGGTCCTGCTGGCCCTATCTAGCCAAGACCTACAGCATGCACTGGGGCGGTTCGCAGCCGAGTGTGAAGCGGCTGGGATGAAGATCAGCTCCTCCAAGTCCGAGGCCATGGTACTCGACCGGAAAAGGGTGGCTTGTCCTCTTCAGGTTGGAGGGGAGTTCCTGCCTCAAGTGGAGGAGTTTAAGTATCTCGGGGTCTTGTTCACGAGTGAGGGAAAAATGGAGCGGGAGATCGACAGACGGATCGGTGCGGCTGCCGCAGTAATGGGGGCACTGTGCCGGTCCGTTGTGGTGAAGAGAGAGCTGAGCCAAAAAGCAAAGTTCTCAATTTACCGGTCGGTCTACGTTCCTAACCTCACCTATGGCCATGAACTTTGGGTCATGACCGAAAGAACGAGATCCCGGATACAAGCGGCTGAAATGAGCTTCCTCCGTAGGGTGGCCGGGCACTCCCTTAGAGATAGGGTGAGGAGCTCGGCCATCCGGGAGGTGCTCACAGTAGAGCCGCTGCTCCTCCACATCGAGAGGAGCCAGTTGAGGTGGCTCGGGCATCTATACCGGATGCCTCCTGGACGCCTTCCTCGGGAGGTGTTCCAGGCACGTCCCACCAGGAGGAGGCCCAGGGGACGGCCCAGGACACACTGGAGGGACTATGTCTCTCGGCTGGCCTGGGAACGCCTTGGGCTCCCCCCGGAGGAGCTGGAGGAGGTGTCTGAGGAGAGGGACGTCTGGGCGTCTCTGCTGAGTCTGCTGCCCCCGCAACCCGGTCCCGGATAAGCGGAAGATGATGAGTACGAGTACGAGTCAGAAGAGGCATAAAAGCTGTAAGAATCTGTTCAAAAAGGAAACTGTATTTTCTATGGAGGCATGTTGGCTTTTTATTCTGGCTGCTACAAAGAAAAGCTAGACATCGATGAGTGCATGATTAAATTTGATTTCTTCAACATTCCATCTTTTCAATTTTTTTGAGGGCGCTGCCTCCCACTAGACATTGATTTGTATGCATCTAACTGATGAAGGGGTGAAATGACCCGGAGCCAATTTCCACAGACAAGACGATGGCTGAATGTATTACGTCAAAGTTCTTTGGTTTTTTTCTTGAAAGCTTGACATCTTTTCCTGTCATGGAACTAACTGGATTTGGAAATGTTGCACCAACACATTCTGGTGCATAAATAATGTATGCAGTGAATGTTGATTTTGACATTTAAAAAAGATTTCTCCCATACATTTAATGCAATGTACTTATTTACTGTTTTTGAAAGATTTTAAATCCATAAACAGACTGGAAGGTGGATTGAAATGAATAAAACAGTCTTACAGAAACTGCTCTCTCACACGTGTGGGATGTATCTTATATAATTAATGAGCGCTCAAGGCATGTCATAGGTTTACAAAAACCACAGATCAGACTGTTAAACAAGAAGTAGTTTAGGTGTTCCAATCAGGTTTTTTTCTCCATCCTACTGTTGGGGAAATCAGTTCTTCTACATTCACCACATACTGTGGGATGGCCTTATGAGGAGCAGATGTGACTGACGATGAGATTTCTTACAAAAGGCTTGGCAGTCTTCTAACAGCAGAAATGACACAGAACAAGGAGACCACCTATCTTCCATCCTTCAGACTTCTGACAGTAACCAGGCCTGGGGTCAGAGGAGCGGGGCTGAGAGGGAGTCAGCTGGACTTAAAAGATCTGCTCCTTGGAACAGATGATTCAGTACAGTGAGTAATGCCCACCACAAAGAATCACAAACACGTCACAGTCTAATTTTACAACACCAAAATTTGCAGCACAAACAGATGGAAGCCCTACATGGATATCCATGAGAAAAAATATTAAAGATATACGACATGATCTCATCCGGTTTTTTACCTTGTTCGCTTCTAAATAAGGTTCACAAATTAAGTAACAGAAGTTTGCTTTTATCTATTAGACAAGTGTGAAAATGGTACCAGAGAAGAACACACTTTTGATTTAGGATGCAGAGTTAAGTCAAACCACAGTTGTTTTATGTTATAAACAGCACTGGCCAGTAAACTATGGCCCAGTAAAGCACCCCACAGTTTGACGGGCCGGGCCATAAATCTGGTGGAACAAAACAACAAAGCAACAGCTCAAAGAAATTAAAAGAACTCATCAAGAAGTTTACTGGAAACCCCCCCCCAAAAAAACAACATCCTACTCCTGATCCTGTTACAAAAATGCTGCCTTAAGCCTTTGTTTTCTTCCAGTCGTCTGCTTCTACAGAGTTTTATTGGTTCGTCCATCCATCCGTTGTTTACCATTTACCCAAATATCAGGTCACAGAAGTAATGGGTCCAGGAGGGAAACACATCACATAGGGGGTCCAAGAAGAGATGTACATTCCCTGCAGCAAGTTCTGGATTGCCCCGTTGGATAACCTCGATAAAGGAGGCATCCAGCAGGCATTCTGATCACAAATATATTAGCTTTTGATGCTAACAAACAGTGGCTTATTCACCTGAGGGAGCTCATTGTATCCGGAATCTCAATCTTTCGGTCATGATCCATATCTCATGACCAAAGGTCTGGATTGAAACATAGATGGCCGGATTATTTGGAAGCTTTACCTTTCCCTTCAGCACTTTCTTCACCGTGGAGCAGCACCAGCAGATAAGACCCAGTCTTTCTATTTTATCTCAAACTCCATCCTACAATCAATTGTGAACAAGAAACAAAGACCCTTAGGCAGAAACTCACAGTCAGCACAGAGGGAGCAGTGCAATCATTTATTTTTTTTGGCTGACAAATGTGGCCTTCAGCTTGGAGGAGCTGATGTGGAACGTCGATTTATTTACGGTAAAAGGGTTGGTACATATTAAATGCTGCTGCTCTGTGTCTTTGCTTATTCTTAAGAGTGAGTGCTAGGACATTTGAATTAAGTGGAGAAACCTGACTCTTGTTACCTTGAAGTGGTGCTCAGCTGAAAGAAGCTTCATTTTTATACCACAGAGTCCACAGCCAAGTGTTGGTGAGATGTTGTAAGACAAAGCTATGTACACCATTTCTTTAAGCTGACTTTAGCTGTTTAAAATGAAATTGAAAATGTTTATATCAGACAATTGTTACATTTGGTGCCGTTTTATTTAGCTGAAAAGGTCTGTGCTCCCATGTAGAGTTGCGTTGGTTGAGCATACCGAGTGTATAAATCAGCCAGATCCGCTGCAGCTCATCGGTCTTCTCTTGCTTCGCCAAGAATAGAGTAAACTTTTAGATTTTGCGTCAGGCTCTCAGTTGTGCAACAGCAGGACAGATGGTATGCTCCTGTGTTTTCCACATCTCGTAGCCGTTTTAAAATCATCCCGGCGGACTCACAGTCAGCTGATACACGGCATAACAACACCATCAAAATCTTTCAGAGCAGGAAAATTAGAAAGAAATATTTTGAATGTGGTCCCTATTTGATCTTATAATAAAGATCCTAAAGGGAAAATGGTATTTAATAAAGTCAGTTTAACCAGGACAAAGCTTTCTAAAAATCAAACAGAAATTGGCCTTAAAACGTGGCTCGGTGCATCCTTTAAACACTTTTACCCATATTTATGGGAATTCTCATTATGGGTGGCTATGTAATAAAAAATAAAAAAAAATAAAAATCATGAATCATCTTAAAGCTAAAAGCAAAAAATCCCTAATGTCATCTCTTCATCATCAACTTAGTAATTCAGAACAGGATGTGAGAGCTGCCAAATAGAACTAGAGGTCAAAAATGGGGGTGGTACCGAGTTATTTTCATTACAGTGTTTGACAGTACATCAACCTTTTGCTAAATTTTTTCCTCAATGTGCCAGCCCAAATGTCCGTGTTAGAAGACACACAGGCCATACTTTGTTTTTAACCTAACGGAGTGTTTAACTAATTTTGTACATTTTGCCTCTGTACAGCACAAGATATTAATCATAAAATAATTGTATGACAAAGATGAAAAGCCAAATTAGCTAGTAGCTATAGGATGATTCAGCTTCAATTCAATTCAATTCAAAAATACTTTATTAATCCCAAAGGGAAATTAAATGTTGTTGTAGCTCATTATTGGGGGCTGTTGTGAGAAGAAGACAGCTTCTCTGTGACCAGCTGACCGGATTTGAAAAAATAAAATCAAAGAAAGAACCCAGTGTTAGCACAGCAACAACCGGTAAACCTGCTGTCATCAGAAAACAAAAATCCCTGTGTCTTTAAATAAATGTCCCTCGGTTTCTGCTGTCTGGGAGAAAGCCAGGTTGGGCAGGCCTCACCTCTTCCTGTTCCTTCTGATTCTCAAGGTTTTGCAGCTCAGCAGAAATTATTGGAAACTGTCAAGCTAAGAGTTCCCACAACAAAATGAAAACACTTCCAGATCAACTGTCATAAACCACAAAGCAAAAAATTGTCTCTTACTAATGAGCAATAAAAAGTGATGTTAAAAGAATCCTTTAGAGTCAGCAAACAACATCCTGACAAGTCAGCTAAAACATTCAAAAGGAGGAAAGCTCCTGTTGGAGTCTCTGCTATCTGGCTCAAAACCCTGCAGGGAGAAAGACACAACAGCTGTGTTTGGACCGTATCCTATGAACAGTACATACAGTACAGACCAAATGTTTGGACACACCTTCTCATTCAAAGAGTTTTCTTTATTTTCATGACTATGAATATTGTAGCTTCACGCTGACGGCATCAAAACTATGAATTAACACATGTGGAATTATATATTGAACAAAAAAGTGTGAAACAACTGGAAATATGTCTTATATTCTAGGTTCTTCAAAGTAGCCACCTTTTGCTTTGATTACTGCTCCACACACTCTTGGCATTCTGTTGATGAGCTTCAAGAGGTAGTCACCTGAAATGCACTTGTTGGCCCTTTTGCCTTCACTTTGCGGTCCAGCTCACCCCAAACCATCTCTATTGGGTTCAGGTCCGGTGACTGTGGAGGCCAGGTCATCTGGTGCAGCACCCCATCAATCTCCTTCTTGGTCAAATAGCCCTTACACAGCCTGGAGGTGTGTTTGGGGTCATTGTCCTGTTGAAAAATAAATGATGGTCCAACTAAACGCAAACCGGATGGAATAGCATGCCGCTGCAAGATGCTGTGGTAGCCATGCTGGTTCAGTATGCCTTCAATTTTGAATAAATCCCCAACAGTGTCATCAGCAAAGCACCCCCACACCATCACACCTCCTCCTCCATGCTTCATGGTGGGAACCAGGCATGTAGAGTCCATCCGTTCACCTCTTCTGCGCCGCACAAAGACTCGGTGGTTGGAACCAAAGATCTCAAACTTGGACTCATCAGACCAAAGCACAGATTTCCACTGGTCTAATGTCCATTCCTGGTGTTCTTTAGCCCAAACAAGTCTTTTCTGCTTGTTGCCTGTCCTCAGCAGTGGTTTCCTAGCAGCTATTTTACCATGAAGGTCTGATTCACACAGTCTCCTCTTAACAGTTGTTCTAGAGATGTGTCTGCTGCTAGAACTCTGTGTGGCATTGACCTGTTCTCTAATCTGAGCTGCTGTTAACCTGCGATTTCTGAGGCTGGTGACTTGGATGAACTTATCGTCCGCAGCAGAGGTGACTCTTGGTCTTCCTTTCCTGGGGCGGGCCTCATGTGAGCCAGTTTCTTTGTAGCGCTTGATGGTTTTTGTGACTGCACTTGGGGACATTTCAAAGTTTTCGCAATTGTTCAGACTGACTGACCTTCATTTCTTAAAGCAATAATGGCCACTCGTTTTTCTTTACTTAGCTGCTTTTTTCTTGCCATAATACAAATTCTAACAGTCTATTCAGTAGGACCATCAGCTGTGTACTGTATCCACCTCCTGCACAACACAACTGATGGTCCCAACCCCATTTATAAGACTTGAAATCCCACTTATTAAACCTGACAGGGCACACCTGTGAAATGAAAACCATTTCAGGTAACTACCTCTTGAAGCTCATCAACAGAATGCCAAGAGTGTGTGGAGCAGTAATCAAAGCAAAAGGTGGCTACTTTGAAGAACCTAGAATATAAATACATATTTTCAGTTGTTTCACACTTTTTTGTTCAGTATATAATTCCACATGTGTTAATTCATAGTTTTGATGCCTTCAGTGTGAAGCTACAATATTCATAGTCATGAAAATAAAGACAACTCTTTGAAAGAGAAGGTGTGTCCAAACATTTGGTCTGTACTGTATGTACCGTTCATAGAATACGGTCCAAACACAGCTGTTGTGTCTTTCTCCCTGCAGGGTTTTGAGCCAGATAGCAGAGACTCCAACAGGAGCTTTCCTCAAGATGATTTTATGTATTGTTTTCCCCAGCAGCTGGACAGTCCCACTGGGTTCTACGTTTGCTTACTTATCACAAGTTATATTGTTGTGCCGACATTCACCACCATTACCGCATGCTTCGCTAGTATCATGCAGCCCGAGCCCAGACCAATATAGGAACTGTAGGACTACAAGGAAACTTTAAAGATTACTTCTTATGCACCTCTTTCAACAACTGCTTTCTTCAGGCTGCCTTTCTATTAAGGGCACAACAGTTACCCTATCAACAGATTCTCCCACCTTAGCTGTGCATCGCTGCAGCTCCTCCAGAGTTACTATGTCTTAGCAGTCTGATTAATGGTTGACCTGTCAGTTTAGGTGACAGACATGTCTTAGTGGGTTTGCAGTTGTGACTATTTACTAATTAGGTGACTTCTGAAAGCAATTTACTACACTGGCTTTTATTTAGAGGTATCAGGGTAAAGTGGTCTGAATTCACCTTTCAGTTTTTTATAAAAAACAAAAAAACATCCATCATTTTTTTTTCACTTCACAATTATGTTACTCTGTGATAGTCTGACACATAAAATCCCAATTAAAACCATGATTTTGCTTGTTTTGTGACAAAATGTTTGAGGAGTGTGAATAATTCTGCAAACCCAAACCTGCAAACCATGAATGATATTGGTGCAAAGGCTCATGCAAACAAAGAGGCCTTGTGGAAAATATTGTGAGTTTGTAGGTCAGAGCTTGATGGGATCCAGAATGTGACCCCTGACCTGTCTCTCACAGAGCAGTGTGGAGCCTGGGGTATGAGAAACCCACAGAGTGAGCATAAACATGAGCATGCGTGTTTTCCTATGGTGTTTTCTGTAAACCTAACACAGATTGCTAATCTTTGTATACTAAACATTAATCTGAGGTAAGATACAACCCTGGGTTCAAGGACAAGACATCATACAGTGGCGTGCAGCACTGAGATGGTGTTTGATAAACATAAGAAATTACTAAATAAAAACAGTGAGAGAAAGGGCGTGATTATCAAAGCTCAATGTAGAATATTTCCAAAAATACCATCACCAGAGGAAGTTTTCAGTTCAGTAGGGTGTGTACCTTCAGTATATCCTTAAACAATCCCAACAATCTGATGTCTTAAAAATGAGCAGAGGGTTCGACTCACTGAAAGTTTTGCAGATGTCCGACACCGCCTTGAAGACCCGGTCCGAGAAGTTCACTTTGACCTTCATGTGCTTCATGTTGGGCAGCTGAAGGCGCAGCAGTTTGTGTTGAGGCGTGAAGAGCAGGCGGGCGTCGGCCTGGATGCCGTACTTGTCCAACGTCCAGTGGGTTTTCAGCAGCCATGTCTTTTTCTTCTCCCACCACAGGGCATGATCTGACCAGTCCTTCTTCACATCTAGGATATAAAGGAAGCAAAGTGATGAAAAGGTTGAAAAGGTTTACAGTAAAAAAAAATGGCAAAGACAAAACTAATTTGTTCTTTTGTTTTTTACTTTGAGACTGAAAAACAAATAAGAGCAAATCTGCATCTGTAGTAACCTAAGATCATTTGATGATCTTCCAGGAAAAAGATTATATATGGGAAAAAACACTGCAAAGGGGCTGCTAGAGCAGCTTGCAAAGGGGCAGCAAAGTCACAGTGTTAAGGGTGAGAGGGCCGTGTGAAAGACGGAGCTGTTTGAGTGACACTGTGGGAATATCAGGTTCTTACCTCCTTTATTCCAAAGTTACACTGTGATCCCTTTAAAAAAAATACAAGGTACCCAAAACCCCACATAGCTTCTAGGCTTTAGCTCAGTAGGAGCTCAGCACAATAGCGACAGGCCTGTGGTCTCATGGTATACGTGTCTGACTTCAAGGTGGAGGTGAAAGCTGCAGGGATTTTAATAGAACATCTGTTTTCAAGATCGCCTGGTTCCCATTTAACCAGCACAGCCAGGTTAGCATAAGTTCTGTTGGAACTTCAAAATCAGTTTAAAGTGAAATGTAAACAGCAAAAAACCATCTATCATTTATTAAGTAAATAAATACCTCACTTTTTAATAAAAAAATAAAAATAAAAAAAGGAACATTCCTTTTTAATTTATGGTTCCCTTCTTTATAGGTGCTTAGAGTTTCTTGGAAATATTAATTTGTTTTCTCCTGGTGTCAGAGCTGCCTAAGTCCAGTCCTGAAAAGTTATCATCCTGTAACTTTTAGATGCATCCCTGCTTCAACACACCTGAATCCAATGGCTTTATTCCCTCATCAGCACGTTGTTCAGCTCTGCAGAGGCCTGGTAATGAGCCATTCATTTGATTCAGATGTTGTAAGGTTCATCTAAAAGTTGTGGGATAGTAGTTTTTGAGGACTGGACTCCCCTGCTTTAAATGGTGTGGTTTCCTTGTACTCAGAAAGATTTTTTGGCTTCACGGTTGGAAATACAACAAGAACACCAACTAAAGTTTGATGTCTGACTGGAAAAGCCGTTGGGTGCCGAGATGCCCTGACTTCAGTTTCCAAGTGGCTGACGAAATTCCTATTAGCACTTCTAATGAATCTTATCTGATTAAACCAGAGGGACACATAATTCTGTAGAAGAATACAATGGTATTGTCCTGTACTGCAAACATCACAAAACGCTAAAAGGCACATACACAGTTGCATCATCTTTACAAGTAGCATTAATTTGTGTTCTCCTGGTGTGTAACATATGAGGTCCATATCTTCTGCCCTCTAAGATGGACGAGGACCTATGTTGATCTTGCTGCCACACACAGTGAGTTGGATGGGAAGAGAGGAAAAAAAGATCTCAAGCAGAGAGTGGCATCTTGGGCTCACCAAGTCTCCATAACAACCATAATCAACTGAACAATCATTTTGAAGTGATGCCAGGAAGAAATATTTTCTGTCCTACCATAACAATTGGAAACGTGGGGTTCACTGTACTGGAACTGTAACCATGCGGTTTGGTCAGATGGGACTGAGATCTGGGTCTTTGCCAACAAACACTCCAAGTGGGTTTAGCGTGAAAAAGGATGAAGATTTGGAAAAGCATCTCAAAGGCCCTGGGAACCTTATACATTAACATGAACTTTGAAATACCAGGAAACATAAAATAAATGTTAATTTAAGATGTTAACATCTTTTAACAGGATAATGATCTTATACATATGTCCATGTGAACACAGAAATGGTTAATCAGATAGGATTTAGACCTTCTTCCATGATCATCGCAGGCCTGAATCCTTTGGAAAATCTGTATGGTACTGACAGAGACATCAGCTAAAATAACACAAACAACTTGAATATGTATGCTCTTTATCTATTCTATAAAAGCAACAGTTTACATATACAGATATATAAACACAACTTTGGATGCTGCTTGCGCCCATTTCCCATCCACCGGTCACCTAAACAGCTTGTTGCCATGGCGTCTAAAACCTGAAGTGCCATTGTTATTTTCAAGTACTGCTGTACTGTTGTTTTCCCTGAACTTTAGTGTACATGGGGCAAATATATGCATTACTGGCACACCTCCTGATCGTGTCAGAGTTGAATGAATGGGATTAGTGGGTGTCTGAGTGAAATACCATAATGTCTGTTTAGATCAAGGGAATAAGACTGCTGTGATGTTGGTCAAGCAAACGGAGCAGGGGAAGAGATTACAATTATGATTAAAATGGGGAGTACGGGTAGTGGAGGGCCCCATCAGCATCTCAAAGCTTTGTGAAGCATCTTGGACAGGAGATGGCTGGTTGTTTGTCAAGCTGCTGGGTTTTATATTGTTTATTCCAACAGGCAAACACTTGGAAGCTGAGTGAAAACATTCCTAGCTTTCCGAATCCCTGTGCAAGTTGCTCTAACAGCATGGGGTCAAGCTGTCACCGCTTCATTCTGATGCCTCAGCTGTGCAGAACACGGCTTCATTGCTATCATCAGCATAACTTCGCCCTCAAGTTTGGTGCAGCTATTAAATGCAGACCTAATGAGAGGGAGTATGGAGAGAAAAACTGAAAATAATCCTGAATGTAGTTTCATAACTCTTCTCAGTTTTTCCTTCAGACAGCCTTGTAATTTCTGGTGTCTGGAAGTAGCCAACCATAACATTTGGCACTAACGTTTGCACCACACACATACTATAGAAAGGCACTTATGTTCATCATGCATTCCTGAATACACAGACTTGGCCAGTCTCAGACAACACACTCCCTATAGACTCTGCTCCTCCATTTCCTTATAGTTGCCCACTGCTGAACCCTCAGCGAACACGGCCTTCTCCTCTATCCTTACAATTGTCATTATGCAGTGGTTCGATGTGTTGTGATTGGATAAAGGCAGCTTGGGCAGGTCTCTATTGGTTCCCTTTAGCAATAACAGAATAACAGGGGTAACTCAATCCACACAGAGGAAGAGAAGACCAATAGCATCTAACAGCTAAAAATATAGCTTGCCAAGCCTGACGTAATGCAGAACCAAGAGGAGAGGGGGTGGGGTGAGGGTGTGGGGGGTTAAGTAATTGGGTGCATTAAATGTGGACCCACAGCTCCTGATTCTTGAACATGGACTAAAAGGCAAGGAGAACAGGAATGAAAAAAACATGTTTTATGACCTCCATGAGATATGACAAATTATACAATGAATGCATGTTGTGTGTGTGTGTGTTCCTTTTGTCAATCCATTAACTACATTAGCTCTCGGTGTGTTGTGGATGAGTGTGTCTCATCTTTAATAGGCTTAATTAATTCACAAACTCTGGCAAAAGAAGTAATTTTCATCCACCATCTTGACTTCTTAATCCCATTAATGCACAAGATGTCATGAAAAGCAGAGACACAGCTTAAAGAAGAACACACCAATCTTTGCTCCAAAGACTCGATCAAAAAAAGGAAACTATGGATAAAAACGTGAAATGTTTCAGAGCAGGTACAAAAGAACTCAACCTGAAGGGCTTTCATTACAATTTTGCTGTCCTCTACATTATTCCTTCTCCCTCCATATCTTGTCTTTGTCACTGAATATCTTTTTTGTTTACATTAGGAGGCTGCTTTGTTTATGAAGGCCAGTCTGTAAGGGGGAGGGGACCGGGCAACATGGAAGAGGAGGAGTAAAAGGGCATGAAAACGATGGATGAGCAGGATGAGTTAAGGACGGGGAGGAGCACCAGCAATATGAGACAGCACGTAGTAAAACAGCAAGGACGTTCAAGATTATAACCAATTAAAACCAAACCTTTAACATATTCCTTAAAAAAAGAGGAATAATTCTTCTCTTATTATCCCAGGGAGAATCAAATTTAGCATGGAGGGAGTAGAGAGATAAATGTATGTGTTGACATTTCACTGGTACTTATTTATCAATACTGCACATTGTTAGCCTTATAGCATAATTGCCTATGTCATATTTTGGCTTAATATAATTTAAGGAATTAGGCTCTGATGCTAAAGAAATGTCAGTCTGATTACAGTCATCAGCTAGCTCCATCTAACCAACTGTTGCAAAACCAACATGGCGAATAGGCATCTGCTTCAATGTCAAATGGGCCGAGTTATCCACCTTATTACTGGTTGTGTTGACATAGCATAGATTCTTGGTGCAGCTTCTGCCAATATTGTGTAAGATACAGTGAAGTGGTGGTTTTAGAAGCAAATCTTTATTAGCAAGGTATTTTTTCCACTACAAAGCAGTTCAGCTATTCCTCTAATTTTTGGTTGGTTTTAAAGATTACTGATGTAACCCTGCAAAGCTCCAGTATTCTTTATGCCTTCACCCTTCCCCGTGATGTGTTTAACTCTTTATGACCGGCGCTCCCCTTTGCATATATATTTTTAAACGTCTGTAGAATTGCGACCAAATAAACTAGAACAATACTTTTTTTTTGCAATTGAAACCAGAGAGTTCAACTTAAATATTCTACTCACCACGTGTCCCAGAGCACGGCTTTTACTTTCCAGAAACTGGTGCAGAAATCCAGTAAAAAATAAAAATCGCAAAATACAAACATTAAAATTCAGACCAAAGTGTACTTCCTACATCGAAATATGCGTGATGACATTGGAGGATGAACCATCACATGGTTTTCTTTCACAGCATTGCCCGCAACAACCGGAAGTGATGTCATTTCCCGGGTGTTTTTTTCCCGGGAGTTGTAGTTTTTCCGCGGTAAACTTGCACTCGCACTTTCGCTTTCATTTTCATTGTTTTTTGCACTTTTTAATTGTTTGAAGATGGTCTTATGAACATATATGTGTACTCATAGGTGTGCTCTGGAACACTTAGAGATTTAATTACACTTCTGTAAATTGTTTATTTTGATGTACATATATTTTCTCAAACTGTTCACAATGTACATTTTATGTTCGTTTTTGTCTCTGTTCATAAAAATGAGTGTATTTCAAAAATGAAGTTATAGATAATCCATATAAATTTCCTGTGGTTTGAAAGGGTTTTGTGCAACTTTTTTACATCGCAATATTTGAGGGATACAGCTATGATATTTCTATATTTAGGAAAATATGTGCAAAAAAAAAACAATTAAAATTTTTCTGGTGGTTAATTGCACTTTTTAGCAATTTACTTAGTTAATATGGAGTTATCATATACAAAATATAAAAATTTAGGATGTAAGGGTTGTATTGATGTATAGCAAATTGAAATGCTCCAAAAAATGGCTCTACAGCATGTACAAATGTAAAAATATGCTCTGGCGAACTTGTTCTATGGTAGGTCATAAAAGGTTAAACTCTGACTGCTCACTAGAAAAGAAACGCCAGCTTCTGAAAAGGATTAACAGCAATGTTGAAAGAAGGCTAGGTATGATTTTAGGCTTCAGTAATAATTAAAATCCTTTTATTATAAATAATACCTTATCAGTACATGACATCCCGGTATTTCCATTGAGACCATTCTAAACCTAAAACAGAAAACTGCCACGCACAAATAGTCAAAAACACAACAAAATGCTTTCAACAGATTTAAAAAACGTAGAAAACTCTAGATTAATATCGGAAAAAAATTTGATTTTTAACTCATCTAACCATAATATTGCAGCTGAAAGGCTGTATTGCCCTGGACCTAAAACACATGAGCAGCCCCTCGTCTCTATATTTCCAAACAATAGAACCAAAGCCCAGTACTGTGTGAGTTAAGTTCAAGGTGCACCTATGGTCTTATCCCTTTTGTAGCGTAAAAGTGGACATTTCCACATGTTTTAAGCCACATTTGCTCTGCAAAAGATGTGTTTTAAACATGAGTGGTGTGGAAGTCACGCACAAAACCCGCACAAAGCATCTTGGGTTCAAAGAACAATGTGGATAAATACGTTTCAAAGTAATCCAAATTACAATCCCAATTCTTTTTATTTATTTATTACAATTTACAATCCCAATTCCAATGAAGTTAGGACATTGCGTGAAATGTAACTAAAAACAAAACACAATGATTTGCAAACGCTGTTTAACCTAAATCCAATTGACTCCACTACAAAGACAAGATATTTATTGTTCAAACGGATAAAGTTTATTATTTTTGGTAAATACTGACTCATTTTGAATTTGGTGTTTGCAAAACGTTCCAAATAATCTGGGACAGGGGCAACAAAAGATTGGTAAAGTTGAGGAATGCTCAACAAACACCTGTTTGGTATGTTCCACAGGTCAACAGATTAATTGGAAACAGGTGTTATGATTGCGTGTAAAAGGAGCATCACCGAAAGGTTTAGTCGTACACAAGCATGGATGGGGAGAGGTTCACCACTTTGTGAACAAATGCATGATCAAATAGTTCAACAGTACAGTTGAGAACATTTCTCAACGTACAATTGCAAGGAATTTAGGGATTTTATCATCTACAATCCATAATACCATAAAATGAAATCTCTACATATTAGCGGCAAGGCCGAAAACCCACAATGAATACCTGCGACTTTTGACCCCTCAGGAGGCACTGCATTAAATACAGACATCATTCTGTAACGGATATTATCACATGGGTTCAGGAACATTTCAGAAAACCGGTTACCAGTTCGTTGCTACATCTACAAGTGCAAGTTAAAACTCTTACCATGCAATGTGAAAGCCATTTATCAACAACACCCAGAAACACTGCCGACTTCTCTGGGCCTGAGCTCATTTAAGATGGACGCAAAGTGAAAGAGTGTGTTAGAGGTCTGATGAGTCGACATTTCAAATTATTTTTAGAAACCATGGACACCGTGTCCACTGGACCAAAGAAGAAAAGCTCTATCTGGATTGTTATCAATGCAAAGTTCAAAAGCCAGCATCTGTGATTGTATGGGGGTGTGTTAGTGACCATGGCGTGGGTGACTTGCACGTCCGTGAAGGCACCATTAATGCTGAAAGGTACATGCCAGTTTTGGAGCAACATATGCTGCCATCCAAGCAATGTCTTTTTCAGGATTGTCCCTGCTTATTTTAGCAAGACAATGCAAAGTCACATTCTATAAGTGGTACAACAGCATGGCTTCCTAGTAAAAGAGTGCGGGTACTAGACTGGCCTGCCTGCAGTCCAGACCTTTCTCCCATTGAAAATGTGTGGTGCATTACGAAGCACAAAATATGACAACGGAGACGGCGGACTGTTGAGCACCTGAAGTTGGCGATGCTGTCAGGTAAGACAGCAAAGACAAAGCCTCCATTAGGGACGTCATACCCCCTCAAAATCACATTTATGTAGATAATATCTAAATTAAAGTAAAAAACTGAAAAAAATACATTCAGTTAATTATTACAACTTATTTGTAACTTATTAGTTACAGTCTCCATAATAAAGTTTTAAGTAAAAGGTGCAAAAGAAAGAGCTACCACAGGCTAAAAGCAAAAGTAAAACAGAAGAGTTAAAACACTGAAGAAGTGTTGAATTGTAACTTCAAAAAGGGGGATTGGAGACAATAACCTACATGAACTCGGTGACTCACATCTAGTTTTTTTCAGTGCTGTAAAACAGCACAACAGAAGACATCAGCTGGCAAACAAAGCAATATCCATACTCATACAATGATTTAAGGGGCTGTGTGAGAGGGTTTGGTGAGGCTTTTTAACCCCCAATAGCCACTGTAGCCAATCTGTTAGTCGTTACTAAAAACATGGTCATATACAGAAAGGCTTTGTCATTTTCAGCAATCAGTTGATAACATTACGACTGGGTAAGACAGGTCATGCTGTTTCCACGGCAACCCATGTCTGACGCCACAGGGACTGCAGTGCAAGGCGACTTGTTTTCAAACACAACAAAGACGAAGAGCAATGTTTGTTAGAATTAACCATCTCTGGCACATTCACAAGAACACAGACAGAATAGGCAATTTTTCAGGCTGAAACACAGACTATTCCCCAAAAACCTCAGGTTGGTATTGATAAACAAATATTAAGAAAGCAAATGCTCTGCAAGGTCCTTAATTGGAGTTAATGAAATTCACATTTAGGCTCTTTGAAGCTCATGCACTCCTCAGATAGAAAGGTGAAAAATCTGTAAACATCACTTTGAGACCATCAGGGGGTCAAAGCAGGAGACTTAAGTTGCACAAAAAACTGATCAGAAGCTTGAGTGGTGTGTAAATATCTATAAAGTAGCGATGCCTTAAAAGAAACCGACAATAACAGGTAAAAATCCCTCTTGTTTCCAGTCAGCAAATGTACCATAGCTAGGCAGGCTCTTTGTGGAAGCGACAATACTCTTTGGTGTGGAAGTTGTTACTGCAGGAAGAAGACTCAAAGCTAGCCTACAAAATCAGTGAGATGTTTAGTAGTCAATACAGAAGAAGCACAAAGGGTGGAACAAGCTGCAGGGTTCTCACCAGGAATTTTTATGAGCGTAGTGGGGGGAGGGGATTTTCTTCTGCAGGCCCCTCATGATATGACGTCGTTTATACCCACCCTTCGAAGCTGATATGATTTTAGAAAGCTTTATCATTAGCAGTCGCATAGGGTGAAAGGAAGCAGGAACAGAGTCAGCGCATGCGCTACAGCTGACCTAAAACCACACGGAGGGAGCCCAGATGTCAGTCAAAGGGCCGATACGCTCATAAAAAAATGAGCCTAAATTTCAGCGTAGCGGCCTGCTACGCTGAAATACACTGGTGAGAACCCTAAGCTGCTGGAAAAGAACCTTTATTTTCCACAGAGGAATATCTCCTGCAACAGAGACGGACTTCAGCAAATAGGTTGAGCACATTACAGGAATTACATTTTACACTTCTTTTTGTTTATAATAAACACACAGAACATTATGAATTTTAAAAATGATTCTGTCACATTGTTATTATTAGTTACTTAGATTAATGCTTGTGCATTAAATCAGCATTGATTAAACTATGGACTGATCTGCCTGTATTGGATACTAAAAGTGTCACTATAGTAAATTCAGGTACAAAACACACTTTTCATTGATAAGCCTCAACTGAATAAGGTTAGCTGAGTTTTTTTCAGTCCTCTAATTATATAAAACAGCTCAATTCCTGGCCAACAGTCTATCAAACCAGACATTTAACATGGAAATTAAATATAAAATGCACATAGAGCTTGAAAGGGAGTCAGAGAATATTATCATGTGTTATTGATTGTAGTGCTTTAATACTCCTCCTATTTCTGCTACCACAAACCAACCAAAATGAAGGTAATGTCTACCTCAGGACACATGGTATACTCATTGCACAAACACAGACTAAATTCAATGAATGTAATGTCATGAAACTTTGTTTGGTAAATCCCAATTTTGCATGAACTGAAGACTTTGTTCAAAAAAATCTTGTAAAACTCAAGATTAGTACACCAGTTTTCTTTATTTGTAAGTCTTAAAACTAGAGAAACGAAAATCAGTTTCAAAAGGTTAAACCTCTAGCTTCTGTTTTGCAAACAAAGATTGAATTATTTTAGTCATACATTTCAAATTACTGTATATTTGTGGTTTCTTGAAAATGTTGATGTAACACATTGATGAATGTGTCGTATCAGGTCTGAAAAATGTAACAAACCTGGTAGAACAGATAAACTCCTCTTCTTGACTATCATTTACTTGAGAGTTTGACTCTCAAGTAAATGAGTTTGACTGATTAAACATGTTATAAATACTTCTGCTTTACTGGAGATGTCTTGTTAAAATCCAGTTGTTTTAGGAACATGGAGGCGCTCAGGGTATCCATCCAGTACTGGCAAACAGTACAGGTAGAGCTTCAGAGGTAGGGATCAAATTTAGTCATCACTGACAAAAGACAGATATTGTTAAAATTTGGGCCTATATGGAAAATGTGAATAGAGGCTGAGGCTGGGTTAGCATAACAGCCAGGAAGCATTGGCCTTTAAAAGGATCTGAAAGCTACTCCAGACATTTCTGAGCGAACAGCCTGTCAAAATAAAAACAATCCAACTGTTGTGGCTTTTATGCATTCGACAAAAAGCCAGAGGCTTACAGGACGCCTCCTTAGATACAGATACTTTGTATCCATTTGTGTCGTAACAGCACTGGGGATAGTACTCCTCCGCCCTGACACAGCTTTATACAATTAAGTATTCAGGGTCCTGGTGGAAAATGAGATTACAAAGAAACTCTAGGAATAAGATCAATGGAATAGATATACAATAGTCATCTGTTCCTTCTTCCGTACATGAACCCAGTTAAACATCCCTTTAGGATTTTGACGAGTTGTTCCACTGACGTCTCATTGAAAACAACATGACAATACCGTCATAACCGTCCCAGAATCCCCAAAGTGAACCTACGAGGTAAAGGGAAACCTTAGAATACTTGGGGCAGCTCAGGAGGACTGCTTTTGAATAAAATGATGACAACTTTAATAAACCAAAAGATCTGCTAAAACGTCTAGCTCCACTCTGTTATTGCCAAGTGCCTTGGCTGTGCAAACAAACTCCTAGGTATGTTTAGAAATGAATGAAACAAGACTGAGAAGCTGAACAAAACTCTTCAGATCATTTGACTCCACTGACACAAAGGTTTGTCATGTTACACCAACAATGAGGAGGTTTAAAGTTTCCTTCCACTAAATCTACTGTGCTGTTTGCACTACAGGGAGGTGAAAGGGACAAAAAAGCTCTTTGCTGCTGATTCCTTGAGCAACCAATGAGAGGTTGTTGCAGTGCATATTTTATGCCTAGTTTACACGGCAGGATTTTCAAATTATCGGCTGACTTTCAAAACCTGAGACACCCCACACATGACGATAAAAACAAATTGTAGGTGTAACAGGTTTGGTCCTTCAGTGTGTGGTGTCCAGCCATACGGCGAGCACAACACACCACACAGATTTCCCTCACAAACATTCAAATTTCACCCTCTCAAGATCCAACGTGAGTTCAGAGTAATTCCCTTCGGTGTTTCTGTCATGCCGCTTTCTAATTGGCTATAGGTCACACTTAACAGACTGCGAGCTCGCTTTTTCCTAGGGGAACACCCCAGACGGTAGGAAATTGGGGAAAGAAGATTCAACATGTTGGATATCCCCGATTTAAGGTCAGGGCGGTACCGACGTGCTTCCAAGCAGACTAGATTACTCTTAACACAACACATGGCAGGATTATCTCATAAGAACACAACAAAGAAAGTGGTGAAGGAGACAATGACACAAGGAAAGAAGGAAAGACACAAAAAGGGAAAAAAGGGAAGAAAAGAGAGAAGGTCATAGCAAGTAAGGAAGGAAAAACAAAAAAAGGATCGGAATGTTGATAAGACAAGCAGTATAACAAGGAAAGGAGGCAGGGAAAGAGACAATAAAGGAAGGAAGGATGGGAAAAAGGAGGGAGGAAGAACAGGAAAAAGAAAAAGAGAGCAGATAGACATGAAAAAATAATAAAAGGACAGCCAAAAGTGTGAAAGGACGAATGGAATGACAAATAAAGTACAAGGTAGATTTAAAACAAAGACGAATGGAGGGAAAGTAGGAAGAGGGCAGAAGGAAATGAAGGAAGGAAAGACAAAAAAGTGAGGAAGGAAGGACAGATAAAATAAGGATGGACACAAGGGAGAAAGTGAAAAGGAGATAAACAGAGAAGGAAGGACACAAGTAAGGGCAGAGGGATGGAAGGAAGGACACAAGGAAGAACAGACAGTGAAGGACAGAATAAATGAAGGAAATTTATAGGATGGAAAGAAGGAGGGCCACAGGAAAGACAAGAAGCAAAGTGAATAAGTAAAGATGCAGGAAGGAAGGTGAGGAAGAACATGGAATGAAACACAGAATGAAGGACAGAAGGAAAAGCAAGGACACCTATTTATTCCATACTCTGTTTCCTTTTTACAATCTTGTCCAGAGCTGAAAAATAGTTCAAATTTAATTTCATACTTTTCTGGACTGTGGAGGAATCCTTTCTCTTGGCAAGTTACCATTCAATCCACAGTTTCAGCTTTGTGCATCCTTGCTGTACAGGAAGATATAAAGAGATCCTAAAAAAAGGAAATGATTTGACTCTGCTAACCCTGCCCTTATATAAGAACACTAACTATGCTTGCAGTTCTTCGGGGTCATGGTTTACATGAAACCACAGAGACACTTTGAATGGCAAAGTAGCACAATCACTGCAGCATCTGAAACAGGAAAGCTCTGGCCTGGGCAGGACCACCACTTAGGCTAACTACTTCCTGTCAGTAAGATTAAACAGCAAGATGATTACATGGGTTGGCGGACCATTTCTCACTTCAAACCAACAGACCTTTAGAAAGACCTGACGGCCACAATCAATGAGGCTCTTTATACAAAGTAATACGTCTCGGTACCATGTCTTCGCAAAACATTAAAAGTAGAAAGAAGAATGTTAGAGCCTGCCATCAACACTGCATCAACATCCGTAGTTATGGTACTAAAAGATGTGTCAAATCTTAACATCCTCAGGAAAGATATGACTATCAATATCTCACACCAATCTTTCCCTACGGCCCTTAAAAAATGTCCCGCATAGCAAGATGGCGGGAAGACGGGAAAGCAAGCCAGACAGAAAGTAGAAGGCGAATAAAAAAAAAAACATGGGGAAGTTGGGCATCCTGTGTTTAACAGTGACCATTTCCCATTTAAAACCTGCATCTATTGTGAAATTAAACCTATCTTCATGTAATTACCAAAACCTAGCAGAGTTGGGCTGACAATACAAAAATAAAACTGCAACCAAATTGCTGTTTAAGTGGAGATATAGATTCAAACAAAACAAATAAGACAGGAAATAATTTTATTCTTTAAATTTACTCTGTGACATCTAGTAAACGTTAATGGCGGTCTTACCAATGACTTTACCATCGACTATAGTTTTGACATTTACCTCTTCAGAAGTAACACAACTCTACCCTTGGTAACCTCCCTAATCTTAGCCTCATGAACAGTGTAGGTTGCCAAAAGCATTGTTTGATGAAGGTGCTCTATGTCCTTTCAGCTAGTCGTGCATATTTTGGTAAGGTTGTTGTGCACAGTGGAAGCATTGCTCGGCACACTTCTGCTACCACCTATTGAACAGAGACAAGATGTTTTGTGTAGATTCGTCTACTGTTTAACCAGAACCAATGTAAAGCCATAGTTACATTTGAGTGCATATGGGGTTTGCTTCATGCTGCTGCTTCAGATCTATTACACTCACTGCAGTTCTCCTTTAAACAGTAGATGTCACAACAGACAAAATCTTCTTGTATTCAACAAGTACTAGCTGAAGAAGAATCTACAAGAAGTAGCATTCGCCTTTTGTTACTTTTAGGTGGTTTTTAAAATTTGCCCAACATTTCGCAATAAATATTTTTTTAATTTTGTTTATATTGTGCTTATATTGATAAAAATAAAACATTTAGAGTCTGAGGCTTTTCTTGGCGAGCGGCATTCACATCACTCTTACCACAGAAATGGGGCACAACAAGCTCAAATGACACAACAGGAACAAACCCGACAGGGATTTCCGAGTTGTTTTTTTTTCTAGAGGCTGTCTTTGAGGACAACTGCGAAAAGAAGTTTGCATCAGATGCTTCAACCTTTCAAATTGATGCAAGAGGTCGCAATCATAAGGTCCTCTGTTGTTGAAAATACCTGCGTCATTAATTTGCTTTTTATTATTTGTCCCATTTACCAGATTAATAAAAATAATGAGGTACTCCTGCTTTATGGATATATCATCTTGGGAAGCTGAGGAAGTTTTCTGGGAAGCGAATTAGGACCAACAAAATTATTTTTATTTACTAAATGCGTGAGACAGACTATGATTACTTGCATTCAACAAATTAGGGAAAGCTCAGGGGTACAGAACTGGAGGCTCACCTGTGGATGTATTTTAAGGCAACACCTCAGACACACCACTTCATAGTGTGACATCATGGGAAATCAAAATAAATCAGCTAAGACTCTATGCTGGATGGTAACATTTAAATCTGCCTAAATAATGAGATGCATTTCTAAACATCCCAGGACTGGTACAGTCTGGTCACAGCTGAAGACCTTTGCTCTCCTTCGCTTTAAACTGGATTGAATGTTCTTTGTGAGTTACCTTTTTTTACCCCTTAAAGTTAAACTTTTAGTCAGTTTTGTCTTTTTAACAAAGCACTTTGGAAGTCTATTTGGATGAGTTTTAAAGATAGTTTTATCCAAAAAAAACATGCAAAGAAAGTGAAGGAAATATGTTACAAGATATTAATGAATGGTATGGCTGCTTTATCTTTTTCCGTGATGAAACTGAAATAAACACAGGATGATTACATTTTCCTAATTACTTGTAATGTGAATGCGAAGGTCACAGCAAATGCAAAACACACATTATGTTTGCAGTGCAGGAAATGTTCCTTTTGTGCAGGCCGGTGGTACGGCAGCCGAAAACTGGAAACAACCACATGCACCAGCAGAGTCACACCAGACCAATTAGTTTGCTCAAGTTCTATTTCTGGAACACAGAACAGTCAGCATACATGAACCCATGTCAGAAACAATGAAAGAATGCACCATGCTTATTTACGAGTTTCCAGTTGATTGTCCACTGACGTCTTGCTACATTGCTGGAGCAGTAAGATATTTAGGAAGTCATCTAATATTCAGTAATAAAATAAGTCTGAAATACTTCTAGAAATATACAGTTAATTTTAGTGGTAACCATAAAAGAAGGTGAAAACAGGGGGAAAGGAAAAGAGGGAGGGTTTACAAAAAGAGTGGGAGGAGAATGAAGAGGGCAGCAGAGACTCCAGCAATGACAGCAGCCAACGGAGAGCAACATGCCAATCCCTGGAGCTCATTTCCTGCTTCATTGAAGACTTTTATGGAATTCTAGTAGTGTGGCTAACGTCACAGTGAGGGGAGATGGCAAGAAGAGGGAAAGATCAGGCCCTCTCCTCCTTTCTCACTTATCTGCCTCTTTGTTTTCTCTTCTCTATCTACAGTAGTCTGCTTATTTGTCTCACTTAAATGGCTCAGATCAAACTAATTTTTGTATTAGAAACAAAACTACAAAAAGGAGATCTTAAACAAGGATTTTATTTATCAAGATGGTAAAAAAAAATCCAAATTAGCCATGGCCTATATGAAAATATATTTGCTCCCTAAACCTAATTATTTGTTTTGCCACCATTGGCAGCAATAATTACCATCAGGAGTTTGTCCTCTTCTTTGCAAAAATATTTTCCAAAAGCACTGGCTTGTCTGACTTTAATTTGTTCAATGTATCTGAAGTACACACTACCAGCCAGCCTATTATAGCTAAAAAACATGCAACTCGAAAACCGTCACTTTAAACTGAATAAATCTCATGCAGCTTGCCGGCTGTACAATGTCAGAAGAAACAGACTGTTGCACTTTCAGAAAACATGGACAAAATGAAAGGAAGCCCTAGTGATGGAAAGCAATGAAGGCATGAAAACATTACATGAGTAAAGGACCGGGAGCTGCCTTTAAAAGACAGCTCTCCTGCAGGTTTGCAGGGGAAAGTGGAAGCAGGGTCCGTTATTGTGATCAATAGCTAAGTGGCTTCCTGGCATTTGTCTATTTAATCCATTATCAAAGCCCATCTGAGCCTGTAGCTCACAAGAAGGGTCGAATGATAGGAGGATGCATATCAAGGAGACACGCCCACCGACCCACTCGACCAGACTCACGTGTGGTAGCACATGCATGTGTAGTAATAAAATCTCAACATCAGAAAAATACACCACACTGAACGTAAATAACACGTATCTGTACCCAATATAACCTCATATTCTCTAAATGTCAAGCAAAGAAAAGAACTAAACCAGAGATCTTAACAGAGTGAAACAGGACAAATTAATCATTACACCTTGGATGGGCTTTCATGGTACACTGCTCGTCAACAATAACAGGATTCTAATGCATCCTATATGTGTCTGTACAATAGCAAGATTACAAGTCCAGCTAACACACCAATGAGTGTTCAGAAAAAAATGTGCCCTGAATAACATGACCAAGACCCGAGAGGTACAGAATCTGGTTAATAGCAACAGGAAACAACATGAGGAGTTTCATTTTGAATAGACCCCCTGGTGTTCCTCCAACTACGTGGCTGATGACCGGAAAAATCAGGTCTGACCAGGCAGGCAACATTAGATCATACAAAGAGAAGTGTGGAAGTATGACAGCACCTATAGTTAACATTTTGCATTAAGGTAAGTGTTTATGGAAAAATATTCCTAAATGGAAAGGTTGCATCTTAAATAAACAACATAATAATACAAAAATAAGAGTTTGAGAGAGATTGAAGGTCATGGAAGCAGTTTGTGTGAAGCTGACATCAGCGCTGTACATCAACATCACTAACTAGTCAGATAATCAGAATCTGTGGTCCTGAGTAGGACAGAGTATAATACTACACCCTCATGCTGTCGTATCTTACAGTTTATTATCTGGTGACTGAAACCGGATGATTTCCAGCTTGGCTGGCACCAGTGACCATTATATACAATAAAGTCAAATTAAATACGACACTGGATCGTTTTTGGAAACATGCATCAAAAGAATTCAAAAAAACACTTAACCCTAGTGTAACACTATTTCTCCTAGTAACTAAGCACGTGGATATGAAAGGAGAAAAAAATGGAAGCAGAAAATGTAAAAATAAGAACGCAAATAAATCAATTCTAAAATAAATTTAAATACATATACCTACTACTTGTAGGTGCTGCAAGATCCATATACAATTATCAGCACTGTTTAACCATGTGTTAAATCCATATTGTAGCTGGGTTAATGATTACAATTCATAAAAACCTAGCAGAAATGTTCCCACTCTCAACTATCAGTTGCACAAATATGCTCCAACACTTAGAAATTTAACAAACGCGCATTATTTTGCAACTCAATAGGAGAGGTCTCTTAAATTCAAGCACACTTCAGAGAGCTGCTAAGAATTGCACAAAGAGCAACAATGTTGGTGAAATCTGAATAATTATCCATGCTAACTTGAGCTAGAAACACAGCAACTGAAATGAATGAGTGGACTAAGCAGAAATGCACAGACATATTCGGCTATATTACCATTTAAAGTCAAAGTGTAACAATGCCATTCAAATAAATCGTGTATTTGTAACTGTGACAATGCAAAGACTAGGGAGGCTGTCCTATAAAGAAACGTTTCAAGTACATCAAAGCAACAATCATGGGTAAGGGCAGGTCTTGGGTGCAGTTTCTGTCATCCCACACACGGGACCAACAATGCACTTCACTGAACATACAGGCATCCCAACACAGACAACCACAGAGAACAAAGACCTCAATTATGTGGAGTTCCAACAAGAGAGCTAAAAACGGGACCCAAACGCAGGGAGTAAAACCCTCGGAGCGCTGCAGGAATTCTGAGCATCTGAGCACCATCAACACACAACAAGCTGTCACTCCTAAATCGCACTGCCACCACTGCTGACCTTTTCGCTAGGCTGCATGAAACGAGGCAGTGTTCAACTGGCTGAAACAGAGGGCTCTTATGCTCACTGGCACCAAACTTCTCCAGAACATATCGGTTCTTACAGAACACAGCACACTAAAGAGTAGGGAGGGTAGCTGTGCAGGGTTTCCTAATGCATCTAGCTGCTTATGCATATATGCTGCAAGGAAAAGCAAGTTTACTCATATAGCTGCATTTATGCACATGGCCAATCAAACTACTTTGCAAGAAAACAATGAACTGTGGTAAAAACAGTTAAGTTAAAAACAAGAAACAAATCAAAAGAAGTAATTTTTAAAGCAGTCAGTCAGTCATTTTCTATACCGCTTCTTCTATAGTGGGTCGCGGGGGAAATTGGTGCCTATCTCCAGCAGTCTATGGGCGGGAGGCGGGGTACACCCTGGACAGGTCGCCAGACCATCACAGGGCAACACACAAACACACTTATTCACACCTAAGGGCAACCTAGAGAGACCAGTAAACCTAATAGTCATGTTTTTGGACTATGGGAAGAAGCCAGAGTACCCGGAGAGAACCCATGCATGCACAGGGAAAACATGAAAACCCCATGCAAAAAGACCCCTGGCCAGGAGTCGACCCCGGGATCTTCTTGCTGCAAGGCAACAGTGCTACCAACTGCACCACCGTGCAGGCCTAAGTTTTAAGCATCACATAAGAAAAAAAGTGATATATGGTCGCAAGTACACGAGTGACAGCGTAGCATACTTACCCTGATGGTGAACGCGTAAATGCTCATGCAAGTTGGTCGTGTTTGAGGCCATTGTTGGCACTATACGTCTGCACAAGCAGCAAGCCGCTTTAGTTACATCCTGTGGTTTACCTTTTTTTTTATCCGGTTTAAAGCCAAAATAATCCCAAATAGGTGACTTGGTATTTTTTTTTTGACAACTAGTTCCTTCATTTTTGGACATTTGTGTTCTAAATTGACAAATCAGTCCGTGACAGTTTCCATTGCTCCGTCCACAAAAAAGTCCGAACATCACCTGTGCAAATATATCGCCCATCGTCATTTGTTGGAATGACGAATATTGGCTGGGAAAATGTTCCATATTGCCCCCATTTATCCAAAAAGAAGGAAATGTGTTGCCAAGTACAAAATGTAATATGAACCTTTTTACTAGTAACAAAAACATACAATAGACTTCTTAAATTTTCCTCTCTAGACCCTAACAAAAAGGAATTCTTTGGAGCTCCCAGCCTTCAGAATGATGCAAAACCTCAGCTGTTGACTCCTGATTTCAGAAACATTTTGTACTTTTGCAAGCTTAGTGGAATTCAGTTTCTCAGAGTGGTGCCTACTTTGAAAGAATGCGGTATTTACTGCCCAGCCAATGTGAACAGATAACACAAGCCAGTTTCAGAAACACGTACAACTCTCTCACGCAGCAGGGCAGAAGAAGGAATGGGTTTTCCATTGCTACTCTATTGCAAATGGAATAAAACTGTTATTTGGAGACCCTAATGGAATGCATTCATATGCCTTAATGTCAAAATCAGTCAGGTAATCCTCCACACATCATATATGAGAGGCTTTACATATTTGTTCTCTGCAAAGACAAAACAAAATGGACACATACCTAGTTTCTCCACAAGTTTGAGCATAACTCCACCGATGTGGATTTCCCCAGTGACCCTTAGAGACACGTCCCTGTGGAGGTCAGTGACATGCATCTTCAGCTCCCACGTCCCGTCGGCATAGCAGCCATCGGGCATCCGGATCCCGTCCAGAGCCATCCTGCAAGAGCAAGAGAAAAACCAAAGATAGGTGGTGAAACAACACAAGCAAACCATGTCCAAAAAACATTTAAAGCCCTGAAAAAAAAATCTAATCCCTGTTTCATATTTCAAAGAAACCCCCTTGATACATGTTCTTTACATTTAGATTAGTATCTACCATTTGCTTCTAATCTTTCATCAAGGATTTATGCAACTTCAACTGTACCAGTAATCTTTGCTACTATTTCATACTTTTCATGTCTGTTGCTCTGGAAATCATTTGCAGCATATAGGAAAGATAAACCTGTGGCTACAATGTAGCCTACCACTGTCAGTGTGTCAATGAGTGAATGAATGGGTGGATGACTGAATATAGTGTGAAGTGCCTTGGGGTATGTGTGTATTTTTTTTTATCTTACCATTCTACTCACTACATGGGGGCAAGATAAACTAGATCTTTGTCCAGCCTTGTTTGTCATAGGTCCATTTATTTCAACTTTTTAAATTGTTCTAACTTTAATATTAGGCACATTTAGGAAAGGAGCCATTTTTTAGCAATATCCTGACTTATGAAGTTCAACATATATCTGACTTACTGGAATTACATGTTTTGTTATCTTTCCCATTTTGTGTCATGTCATATTGGTATTCAACAAAAAAGTCATAGTATAATAATTAGCCAGAAATGGACACTTTAAACAGTTGTAAAATATACAGCTCAGTCCTACATGACGATTTATTCTAAATTATTTATACCCCTGGCATATTTAGATTAAATTTATTTTCATTCAATCAAAAAATATGTGTCTGATAAGACAGGCATCTCTCGAAACAAGAATAAATAAAATATCAAAGAAAAATATTGGTTCTATTCACATCTTATTTAAAATGTGTCATGCCAAAAACTATGTATGCCCCTCTCAATAAGCAATGGGAAAATCTTTATTAGCATTACAGCTTCCAATAAATGCTGATTAGCTTTTTGAATGTATTAAATGGTATTCTGAGTACATATCCTGGTGATGAGCTCAAAGCTCCACGGACCTGAGTCCAGAATCAGATGGAGTCACAAACAACTGTGCTGCTGGGGATCTTATTTTTTCCCACCACTGAATAATTAATCTCAAATGTTAGACTTCATATTTCTAAATTCCCCCTGTGAAAGGTTAGGTCATTTAAAAAACGGTTCACATATATCATCTTATCTTTACCTTTGTCACACAAACAATTATGGAAAAGGATGTAACCTATTTAAAAAACAGAAAGCCTTATATTACTGATCAAACGCTGATAATGAGCTCTGATTCGTGTTTTGCCAGTGAACATTTATCCCTTCCTAAACCACCACTTTCAGTGAAAAACATGGGAACCACAACACCATGCAGCCCATTTCTACCAACCCTGCTGCAGTCATGGTATTTCCAGTTTTCAACATCTCTCAAAGCATTAAGTTAGTAAATCATGAAAGACCAGATCTGTATGGTGCCTCTTCACAAAAACGGACCCTGTTGAACAAGGCGGCCGCATAAAAGTTACCACCGTCTCTGTATCTGTCACTATTATCCGAGGATCTCTGTTGGAGTGGCCTGGCTGTTCAAAGCAGCCGCGCAGTCAATAAAAACACGGCAGAACAAAGGCTATCTGCCCGCGAACGCAACTTCAACCAGAGACCTTTGGCAGCTGTTATCTCCGTTAATGTGCCGCTTCACCTGTTCAAACTAACGGTAAATGCTGGATAGCAAATAGGGGTTAATTATGTAAGAGAGAGACTCCCCCAGCTGCCGCATGCAACATATGCCCACTATGTCAGTCCCTGAAGAACTAAGTTCAAATAAAAGTGCGGAACAAAAACAAAATAAACCCCCAAAATCTCACATGGAAATAAAAAAGTAGAGTGTTGTTAAAAAGTTAGCAAAGTCGACCTTTAATAAAAAGAGGTTTTCTTATTTCCGAGCGGCAAACGAGGAGAGCTTTGAGGACGAGCATTTCAATTTGCACTCACCTTCACAAAGACGGAAAAAAGCCACCAAAAGAGTCGACTACACGGCACAGAACAAGTCCCACTTCTTTAAATCATGTAGATATTCTTGACTAGGTGCTAAAAACCGAAAAAAAATCCACGAAGAACTCGCTGAAGAAGTGAAGTATCCCAAACAGTTTTCCACACAGCACTGCTACGGATTAATGGAGTCCAGCCCTCCCTTTATCTCCTCCCTCCCTCTTTTCCAGCAGGGATAACGTCACCGCTCCAATCCGACTTTTCCTTTCTGACTGGAAGAGTCTGCTGCTGGACCCCATCCCATCACAAACTTTACACTTAAAGCTTTCAAACCATTATTAAGAGCGAGCTGAGCTTCTTCTCGCATTTTATGTTTTTCTGCTTAATCTACAGGGGTGCATCTAGAAGGTTTTTTGTATGGGGTGGCCAGATGGGGGCCCATAAATAATGTAGGGGTGGCACACTAAGATAAAAGAGCTGGAACTGTTTGATCTAAAAAATGTTCTATGGTAAAAGTTGAAATGTAGGTCCCATAAATTTAGGTTGGGAGAAACAATAAATAATTTCATATGTTAGAGCACACTTTTTAGCCTCCATGAAATTTAGTGAGTGTGATTTTGAAATACAGCAGCTATTCTATTTATTGACAAGGCTGCACAAAAATGTTTGCCTTCAAAACTGCCTTAATACCTCTGGCACAGATACAACAAGGTGTCAGAAACCTTCCACAGGTCCATATTGTCATTTGCAGAATATTGTTTCAAATAAAGTTAATACGTAAATTCTGAAAAAATATTTTTTTTATTAACTTGCCCTTACAGCTGTGTCAAATAGAATTTAAATAAAGTGTATTTTAGTATATAGCTATTTGAAAATGATAAATTAAAAAGGGTTGCGTCGGACCAGAAGTTTGACATCCTGTCCGGCTGTCGCTAACAGGAAGTTAATTCCAACTTGACAAGTGTGTTTATTTTATGTTTTTGAGTGAACGGCAGTAAAAGTAACATCTGATTATGTTACTCATCAGAATAATTAAGAACAAAAGATGATCTCATTGCCCTTATTGTTGTGCATTTCACTAAGACACAGACAGACAGACAGACAGACAGACAGACAGACAGACAGACAGACAGGATTTCAGAAACAATATTGGAATTTATTGCTGATACCCAAACACATGTATCAGCTAAATAAAAGAAGATTAAATATATGATTCATTTTTACCTTGACCCTAAACCTTTGGAAATATTTACTTTTCTATTTTAACTATATGTTGCAGAAATTATCTTCTTATACAAAACAATAAAAGATGTCAAATAAAATGGACATCGGAACTAGCTAAATATGCCTATGTATTTTTTAGGAATTTGTAAATTTGAGAATTTTATTAAAATATTAACTACTAAACAGGAATTACTCTTAGAGTGGACAACAATAAAACAAACAAGACTTACTTTTATGTATAGTAAACCAAAGTCATTAAATCAGTTTGAGTTTATTGTAGTAAAACTGATTTGTTACAAAAAAAAAACTGAATTAAGCTCACTGATTTGTAATGTAATGAAATGTAAACCTATAGGTAAAGAAAAACATCTTTAAACAAACTTAATTGAACTAAAAACCTCTGGAATATTCAGCAGCTTGCAGTGTTAATGTAGAGAGGAAAGATTTCAAGCTGCCCTTAAATGGCAACATTGCAGCTGAGGCTCGCATCAGCAGCCAGGGACCGGTAGTTTTCTAGATTTAAATAACCACACAGAATTACAGATGAATTTATTCTTAAACTCTTTTGTATTTTAAATGAATCATTGTATTTCTCTAAAACGTAACAACATTTGTAAGTCTCTTTCAGCTAAGGAAGTCATTGGATAAAATAACATCTAAGTTGATTCCCTGACACCTTCATTTAATGTATTGTCCTGTGTTAAATATTGCAGTTTTATCTCTGTAATAAATCTGACAAACTAGATTGTATTTTTTGTCATTTTAAATTATACCCCAATACAAAAGTAGCGCAGACATGAGCAGTGAAAAGAATATGACATGTCTTTTTAAGAGTAAATAAAAATCTGAAAAGTGTGGCATGCATTTATATTTAGCCCCATAGTCAGTTTAATGTAGAAGCACATAGTTGCAATCACAGCTGCAAGTGTTTTGGGGTAGTCTCCACCAGCTTTGTACATCTAGAGTCAAAGAGAGTGAAATCTCTGCAAAATACCTTTAACTCAGTTGGTTTGGATGGAGAGTGTCTGTGAACACCAATTGTTAAGACTTGTCACAAATTCTAAATTAGATTAAGATCCAGACTTGGACTGTACTGATCCAAACCATTCTAATGTAGCTCTGGCAGCATGCGTAGGGTCGTTGTCCTGCTGGTAAATAAATATCCACCCTGGTCTTAAGTCTTTTGCACCCTCTAACTCAATTCAGTTTCCTGCCAAAGAAGAAGCCTACCCACAGCATGATACTGACACCACCGTATTTCTCGGTTAAGATGGTGCGTTGTACTTCATGCATAGCTAAAAAGTTCCATTTTGGTCTCATCTGACCAAAACACATTTTTCCACACATTTGGTTAATACTCTACATGGTTTGTTGGAATAGTAAAATGGGACTTATTATGGCTTTCTTTCTGCCACTTTTTAATTAAAGGTCATATTTTGACATTTTAAAAACCATATATCTCTTTCTTTCCCATCCTTCCATTTTTTCTCACAGGTGTGCTCTATTTCCCAATAAAATACATTGATGTTTGTGGTTTAAATTTTAAATAACTTTAAATGTTTTGCTTCTAAATTCAGACAAGACAGAAGTTGTCGTCTTTGGACTTGAGTCTTTAAAAAAGAAACTGCTTAGTCAATCACTTATCCTGGATGGCATTAAATTGACCTCCGGTAATAAAGTAAAAAACCTTGGTGTTACTTTTAACCAGGACATGTCATTTAAATCCTATATTAAACAGGTTTCTAGGATTTCCTTCTTTCATCTCTGGAACATTGCCAAAATTAGAAATATCCTATCCAGGAGTGACGCTGAACAACTAGTCCATGCATTTGTTACTTCAAGGCTGGACTATTGTAATTCGTTACTATCAGGATGTCCACAAAATGCAGTTAAAAGCCATCAGTTGATTCAAAATGCTGCAGCAAGAGTTCTGATGTAAATTAAAAAGAGAGATCATATTTCCCCTATTTTAGCTTCCCTTCATTGGCTCCCTGTTAAATCCAGAATAGAATTTAAAATTATCCTCCTCACATATAAAGCCCTTAATGATCTAGTTCCATCATACATCAGAGATCTGATTGTTCCATATGTTCCTAACAGAGCACTTCGTTCTCAGACTGCAGGTTTACTGGTGGTTCCTAGAGTCTCTAGAAGTAGAATGGGAGGCAGATCCTTTAGTTATCAGACTCCTCTCCTGTGGAACCAGCTCCGAGTTTTAGTCCGTGAGGCAGACACCCTGTCTACTTTTAAGGCTAGGTTTAAAACTTTCCTTTTTGATAAAGTTTATAGTTAGAGTGGCTTAGTTTACCAGGGAGGGAGCCTTCCTCCCTCCCTGTTGGATGGAGTAAGGGGGAGTCAGGTTTAGTCTAAACCGGCTCAGTTATGGTTGAGGTGCAAACACACCCTCCATTTCTGGTACCTGTATGACCCTTTCTCTTTTCCAATGGTTATAATCAGTCTGACAGAGGGAGGTATCCCAATCCTTGTAGTTTTTAGTATAACAATGACCATCAGTGGGACCCTTTGTGGGGTTCCTTGAGACGACATTGTTGTAAATAAGCGCCGTTTAACTAAATAATCTGAACTGAAACTATCTGTGTAGTTATGCTGCTATAGGTTTAGGCTGCTGGAGGACTTAACGACCACTTTCACCCTCTTCGCTACATTCTCACACTACTCTCCAATTTTGCATTATTTGCTGTTATTTCAGCTTTTAACCTTGTTCTCTCTTTTCTCTTCCTAGAAGCTACACCTAACCTGACTCTGTGTCTACCTGTGACACCTTTCTGGAGAGGGGAATCGTCCGAGCTTCTGCTGGCAACAACTTAATGCTCACCCTCTACAGATGATCCACATGGCCCTGTCTTTCAGTGTTTAACCCTTTCTCTCTCCTAGACATGGCGATTGACTGAGCTTTTACTGTGACTAACTCTATGTGCTCTCTTTCAGACTCTAACCTAGAAAACTGGCTCAGACTTTATCTGTTCTTTCTTTCTAGATGAAACGACTAAAGGAGCTACATCCATTAACATTTACTTTTCGTTCCCATAGAAAGTACTCCTGGATCAGTGCTTCTTTGTTCTTTGTGCGTCTCTGCTCTGTTCTCTCAAACCCCTGGTCGTGGCAGATGGCCGCTCACACTGAGCCTGGTTCTGCTGGAGGTTTCTTCCTGTTAAAAGGGAGTTTTTCCTCTCCACTGTCGCTACATGCATGCTCAGTATGAGGGATTGCTGCAAAGTCAACGCCAGTGACTGTCCACTGTCTCTACATGCTCATCTAGGAGGAGTGAATGCTGCAAGTCACTGACTGGATGTAATCTACTGGGTTTCCTTAGATAGAAAACCTTTTTGTCCAATTTGAATAAATAACTGAATCTGACTGCACTGTTCAATGATTAGGATTAATTGGAATGTATGAACCTGACTTTTTTGAAGTGCCTTGAGACAACATGTGTTGTGAATTGGTGCTATATAAATAAACTGAATTGAATTGAATGTTTGTGGTTGTAATGTGACACAATGTAAAAATGTTAAGGGGGCATGAATAATTTTGCAACGCACTATAATTTGTTCTTAGTATACATTTGATTGAAAAGGTACTTTCAAATAACAATCACAGTTAAAGGGACTGGATCACAAGAAACGTGATAGTACACTCTTCAAGCCACTGCTCCTGGTTTCACTGCTGTAGATGAAAGATAACAATTTACGCAGCAATGAGCGACTACACAAATCACACGTGGGGGTTATGGAAAGTAGAGAAAAAGTCATGCATCTCCCTGAAGCAGCAGCACAATACACACTCATCGCATGCTGTCCAAGTGATCAGCAATAACATCCCATGAATCATCTGGGTTTCTGGCCCAGTCTCCTGGTGAACTCACTCTCCTCCAGTCCCCCAACAAAGGAATCTGGGCCTTCAGACCCCAGGTCTGCATCAAAGTGATGTATAACCCCTCTCCCTGCTGCAACGAACCCCACTGTCAGGATCTGGCAGCACAACTCATTGCCTTTTATAGGCTGTGTTTTAATTGCAGGGTAAACAGTTGAGTTCGATGCAAAGCAGAAGAGTCAGATAAGGAGTTGGCTCAGCTGCTGCTGATGTGGACGGAGGAGTTGGAGGAAATATGAGTTTGATCATTCACATTGTAGATGAATGAATAAATGGCCAGTCTACATGCCCAAACATCACGGATCAATAATAAAACAGGTAGGAGAATTAACATGTTAAAAGGGCTCATTAAGCAGACACAGGATGAGACAGCGTACATAAGAACAGATGGTCAACGTGGTGATCTTTTGTTCCAGTAGTAGCCTGACCTCTGCTGGTCACAAAGAGAAAAACATGTCATCATTTATGCATGAGTCAACTTTATTAAACTAAACCCATCTGTAAACTTGGATTGTACAGATGTTCCATGTTGCATAAAAAAGAGAACAAAACACCCCATGAGGGTGAAAGGCCACCAGTGGTAATGGATAACAATGTCTCTTATTCATCAACTAAAAGTTAAAGCCTGTTACTGCAGGGGGTCCGTGGAAAGAATCTGATCTGTGTTGCTGATGAACAGACCAATTGTTCAGTGAATTCAGTCTGAAAATGCGTGAGGAGGCCATCTCCATGATCTTACACAGCAGAGGGACCAATTCAACATTTTCGCCATTCAATATCGTACAAATCAGGACCAACTGAGAAAAGTAAATGATTTAATAAAAGGAAATAAATACAGTGCTTTGAATGGCAGTTAGAATCCATTACAGGCATGGGTTATTGCACAGCTCTAAGAACAGAAACACCTTTTCCTGGCATCAGAATAACCTTTAATTTGAACCAACTGTCGATTTAAATGTTTCTTTCAGTTGTCATCTTATATAGGTATGCAAACCATATGCAACTTCTTTATTAAGTTGCTAGTCTTACAAAAAAAAAAAACAACAAAAAACATCTGTGCTGGATCATAATCAAAGATGGCTTCAATCTAGCATCCAACCAAAGTGGAAATTCAAACACGTAACAGCAGACAATTCCTCGATGCCTTTACTAGGAAAAATATACTGTCATCAGTCAAAAAAGCTGTACATTAACTGGACGTGTAGTCAAAGTTGCATTGTATGTTAGCCAAAACTCGCTTTTCTGTAAGCATGTAGCTTCTCAGCAATCAGAGTAAGGAGATCTGGGCTGAACTGAAAGAATGTAAAATGTGCCAGTTTGCACATATATTTAGCTCCATCGTGTGGAATTTTTTACAATGCTTTGTTGATATTGAAGTACAGATTTGTTTCACTGCGTGAATGAGGGCCAGAGTAAAACTGCATTTCTATAAACTGATATTAGCTTCCTGCATGTAGTCTGCAATGTTACATAATGCTTAGAAAAAAATGAAAATAACTTTATTTTTAGTAAAGTTTCTGTGCAATTCTTAGCTCATGATTGTGCGATTTCCAACAGATCAAATTAGAGAACCATCTTGGATGACCCTGCCTTATTTATCGCAGTTAAAGCACCAGTCTTGCTTGTCTAGAACGTCAGCTCTTCAAGGCAGAATGGTTTTAGCAAATTGGCCTTTGCAAATGTAACAGTCATTATACATCTATAATAAACTGATTCTACTCAGTAGTGGAGCAAACAGCCTTAAGGTGATGCTGCTGTTTACACCAAACAAAAATTAAAATGAGCTCCTTTTTTACAACATATGCATCTCAAAGTTATTCCCCCATCGAAAAGTAATTTACTTCATTAATCAAATTCAAAAAGTGAAATTCGTATATAGATGTATTACACACAGAGTGATATATTTCAGATCTCTAATTGTGTTCATTTTGATTATTATGGCTTACAACTAATAAACAGCCAAAATTCAGTCACAATCATGGTTAAGAGTGCTGACTTGAAGTTTTCCAGGCGGTAGTCAACGACACCCTCCACAGAGGGCAGGTCACACAAGTTTATTGCTAAAGAAGCTGGCTGATCACAAAGTTATGTATCTAAGCAAATCAATGGAAAGTTAAGTGGAAGGAAAAACAGGTAGAAAAAGGTGCTCAAGCATCAGGGATACCCGCAGCCCTTGTGGATTGTGAAGCAAAGCCCATTCAAGAGTCTGGGGGAGATTCATGAATAGACTGCAACAGGAGTTAGTGCTTCAAGAGCCATCCCACAGAGATGTGTCTATAGGCATATTACTATTGCATTCTTTGTGTTAAGCTACTTTTGAAACAGAAACCAAGTCAAAAGCATTACAAAACAGGACTGTAGTCTTGTACAGTGGTCCAAAGTCCTATTTTCAGATCAAAGTAAAGTTCGCATTTCATGTGGAAATCAATTCCAGAGTCTGGACGAAGAGTGGCGAGTCGGAGAATCCAACTTGCTTGAGGTCCAGGGTGAAGTTTCCACAGTGAGCAATGTGTCACCTTCTAGTGCTGGTCCACTTTTGATCAGGTCCAAAGTCATCGCAGCAGTCTACGAGGAGATATTAGAGCACCTCATGCTTCCCTGTGCTGCCAAGCTTTATGGAGATGCTGATTTTATTTTTCCAGCAGAAGCCTTGGAACCTGCACACACTTCCAAAGGTACCAATACCTGGGTTAATGAGCATAGTATCCCTCTGCTTGGTTGGCCAGTAAACTCCCCACACAAACCAACTAAATATTCTTTGGGCTATTGTGAAGAAGATTGGTCTCCATGCCACACCGTAGTGAAGCAGTAGTGAGTTAAAACACAGTACAGTACATGGTCTAGTGGGCTGACATTTCTCTAACAATTGTTTTTTTAACCTGGCCTTATGTGATATTCAAATTTTCATTAGCTGTAAACCATAACCATGCAAAGTACCAAATACATCACTGTGTGCAATTAATCCACGTGTCACCTTTAGTAGTGAATGACTCAAAATACATAACCCTATTGATATTGCAATTCATTAAGATGTGCCTGTGTGATAATACAATAAAAATGGATACATTAAATTGACACTTTTTAATGTAACTCTGTGAGCAGTATCAAGATCACTTCTTCATCCAGTGCTAGTGTTTCAAATGAGTTGTTTTTGCAGTATTAAAAAATTCTTAGATGTGTGTTGGCACACAGCACTATTTTAATTGTTCCAACGTTCATTATTTTTTATCTGAGACCATGCAAAGTGCAAAAGCATTCTAGTTTCTGCAGAAATCATACTGGGGTTCAACATTAAAGTGAAATTAATTTAGGATCTTTTGCTTGCTTTTTTTTCTTCTATGTTTGCACCTACAAATCACAGATAAACATTTTTAGAAAACAAAAAATTATTCATCATTGGCTTTTTTTGCTTGTCAATGTTTTTTGGAATAAATCTAAGAGGTGCCATACAAGCAATTATTCTTTTCATTTGTCTATTTGACTGCAGCTGGATATTTTCATGAATAAAGAAACATAAATATAACATTTGCCCAAAGGGGAAAAAGTGCACATTGGTATCAGAAAAGGTGGAGAAACAACATGTATGCGATGTCCTCCAAACACATCAACAAATAGATTTGTTTTTTCCTTGAAATTTCACACTTCGTCAATTATAAGCAGTAGCTTTACTACAGCAGCAAACTAACTGGACACCTTCATGCTATTTGGCCACAAGTTTGAATCCAACTTTTCATATGATGAGATTCAGGTTTATATTTGCAGGCGCCTGAAAATCATGAAATATTTCTGTTTTCCACTAAAAATACATCTAGAGCCATTCATTTCATTTGGACATCAATAAAAAACATGTAGGCAAAGATAAGGACAATCAGAAGTATCTCCATAACTTAATACTAACAAAGAAGCGTAGATTTCAGTTGAGCAATGACTGCTTTCAGTAAAACTCATGTAAATCACACCCTCAAGTGTTTCCCACTATAATTCATATCAATAAAGTGTAAGGAAATAACGATATGCCTCCCTTGTTTAAAAGGCTGCACATCTGAAAGTAACATGGAATTTAAAAGGAGAATGTTTAGCTGCAACTTTTGAAAGACATTTTCCCCAAACTTAACGTGCATTTTTTATGGCAACTAATAAAACATTTTACTCAGCTATAAAGTACACAATAAGCTGAGCTGAGGTTGTATTTGGTTTATGCCTTTCAAATCTTACTGGTCTTAAAAAAATCGAAAGCAAACAACTGCATAAAACACATATTGCCAATATTATTAAAGGGATTATGCCCTATTTTGTGTGAAAATATTATATTAGTAACATTTTTGGGCTGATTTCAAAAGGCATCGAGTTCCCATGTAAGCAATAGGTTTTTCACATTTTGACTGAATGTTTAATGAAAAAAAAAAAAAACCTTTTTTGTAACAATCGTATTTCTTTTATAAGAACATCAGAAGGCTCCAGAGTGAATGTCTGCAGAGGAGATGGGCTGATGAACATTAACAACCAAATGAGATGAACAGACTCAATGTTGGGAGGAGGTGCTGTTCTGATGGTTGAGGAACCTCCATGTTTTGGGATAACTGCCTCTTCTTCCATGTTAACGTTTTAAGGAGCGGTCGAACTGGCACAGAGTGTCCCTCTGTCAGGGCTCCTGGTCCGTCAATGGCTACATCTCGGAATGAGGTTTTCTTATCAATGACTCGCAAATGGAACTGGATCATAGATCAAAATAATGAAGGATATGTTAATTGTTTGTGTGATTGAAAGGTTGGAAGAGAAAAAAATAAATAAAATGAAACTGTCACTTTTTGAGTTTTGTCAAGAAATTACAAAATCTTTATGAGTTACAGGACACCACTCAGGTGTCTGTGTGCCTCAGTCTGGTTCAGGAGTGTCTTCTGCTGGGGCAGACGTTGTTGACTTATTATATATAAAGGTCAGCAAAAAGAGTGCAATATCATGTGAGCACCAGTATCCAGTGTGGGAGGTCACCGCCGACCAATAGCGGCTCTCCACCAGACCCTCCCGCAACTCAAAGTCGATGCGCCTCTCCAGCTCCACTGCAAGAGAAAAACACAGTTTTACAATCATTATATCACCGTTAGTTCAACTATTGGACACAATGAAAGAAGAGCTACACACGTTAAAAAGCTGTTTGATGTTAATAAATTCACTCTAGATAAACATAATGAATTAATGTAATCTTTTTTTTAATAAATCAAGCTTTCATAAATAATGCTAAAATAGGAAGAGTGCTGCTTAAAAGCAGAACCACTTGAGTTTTTTATTATAAATAAAGCTACTTATAGAAAGTTGACAAATGCTCTTTTTGACAACATATGAAGGTTTCAGGACCTTGTAAATCATTAAACATCCCAAGTCATGTATAAAGTAAAACATTTATTAACTATACGTTACCAAAAATAGTTCAAATAAACCAGAGAAAATGTATGACTTTAGAGGACAATCTATTATAGATTTGAATTTTGAAAAACAATGTCGCCAGAAAGTGAAAACCCATATGGGTTTGGAAATGCATTTATATTTAACAATGACGTTTAGATTGGTGTTTCCTGGTTTGAATTGGCTTATTCAGATTGTCCCCCCCTTTTTTTTTTTTTATAAATACAGACATTGACCTGCAAGAACAATAGGCACTGATAAGCTGATGTTGCAGCCTTCACCCTTTTTCCAAATCTGTATCATTAATTTATCCTGGATTATCGGATTCTGTATACTGACTGTTGCTGTTTTTATGAATCATTGGTATTTTTACTGTTGGATGCCATTTTATTAATCTTCCATTCATTTTCTTTCCGATCTAAGAAAATTAAAATGAATATCTGGTTAATGATTTTTAATCAGAATAAACGTACATAATGTCTCCCCAGTGGGAGAGGTCGGCCGAGTTATGGAGGAAAGACCGTATGATGACTGGCTTTCTGTGCGCTTCTCCTCCTCTTCTTCGGCGTTCGCTCCTCCATCCGCTCCTAAAGACACTGAAGGTTGGCTGTTTGAGCGGGAAAACCGTGAGAAGAGGATGCCTCCCAGCCCCTTTCCTATGCTTGCTGCACCTGCAGGTAGACATAAAACCTAAGAATTTATAAATGAGTTTATGTAAAAATACAAAGGAAGTTACAGTGACTGCTAAAGTTTTTATAACCCTTGAATTGAACTTTTACCAATTATATTTGTGAAAATCATGCCCAATTATTCATATACTTTACAATTATGCTGTTCCTCATGTTGGTCAATCACCAATAATCTAATAAAATCCACTGAGGTTTATGATTAAAACATGATCATAGGGTGAAAAGGGGGTCTGAAGACTTCTTTAGTATTATCAAAAGCAGAGACCCTTTAATGCCACATGAGGGCGCCACTGACTCAAAACTAGGGGAAAATCCCAACTGCAGAATTACAGTTTGATATTTTCACCAAAGACAACTAAATTGTATGAAATTATAAAAACATAATGGAACATAAAAAAGATCATCTGCTTCCCTTTATTGTTTGCATCACACTGATCTGTTTCACTTTAAGATCTGAATAGGAATAAAGTAAAAAACATATTAATCAAGCAATGAAAAAACTAAAGCTGAATTTACCTAGTATGCTGGCCTTGCCCAGGCTGGTGATGGACTCCCCATAGTGTTTACGGGCCAGGACAGGAGAAGTACTTGGGCTGGGAATACTCTCCGTGTCTGAAGCTGGATCTTTGACCGGGTTGAGGAAAGTAGGCCGGATCTCATCATAGGATGAAGGGTTAGTGGCGCTACACCTGATGAAAAGACAAACCACATTTGATCAAAGCATACAAACTTGGTTACCATTTTGTACTTGTAAAGAATAATAAAAAAGTGTAAAAATGAAGTTCTAACCAATGTATCTGGACAGGTGCAACGTTGCTATAATGTTTAAGGATGAGGGGCTCCAGTCTGTAAGCCTTAACAGAACAGAGAAGAGTCAACTCCCTTATAAAAAAAGATGCTGAATATGAACATTTCTCATTCTTAATTCCCAATGCAGAAAGTCAATCAAATTAAAGAAACAAGCATATCTGACCACAGGGTCTGTGGGATGGAAGACGTTGAAGAGCCTGCTGCAGATGGAGGTGGGCAAGATGTGGTCCTGGTGGCCGCTGGCACCTTGACGAATTCCTCGCAGGGCCAAAAAAACTGCTAAAGGAGACCCCATGCAGAAAAAGTTTTCTACCTGAGAGACAAAAGGTGAAAAGATGATAATAAAAGTCCCAACAATTTTACTTTTACATAAACAGATTTTGTTCATTACTTTAAACAACAATGTCTGGTGTGTATTAAACATTTTGTCAATATATTCTTTTTATTGTTTGTGTTAGCCATGCAAGCTATGCATGTGAAGAATCAAGCCCTAAGCCAGGTCACAGCCACCAGTTCCTGTGTAACTAGAGGATAATTCCTGTTTGGCAGGAAAATATACAACCACCACACCCAGAATGCTACAAATGTTACAGCAGGGAGACAAATGCCGTAGACTATGGAAAAGCATGTTTTCACTCGTGATGATGTCATCAGGCTTTGTGGTGAATAACATTTTATCCTCAATAGAGGCTGAGATCAATTGTGTTTTCTCTGAACAAATGCACTCATGAAATGAACAGAAACTGCTGAAATACCATTGTTCCTGTCCACAGAGAAGCAAGTTTAACAGTGCCATGGACTGAGACGGTGATAACCAAAAAAAAAAAAAAAAAACCTCCTCCAAACCCTGTTACGTCAAGATCAACTAAACTTTGAAGCTGCCCACATGGGCAAACCAAATTCAGTTTTGGAGAAACGCCTTATGGTCAGACAAGACAACTAGCTGTTTGGCTTCAGTGAAAGGAAGTGTGTTTGAAGAAGTCAACGTGAGGCTTGGGTACCTCCAAATCTACGACCAACACCTCAAGTCAACAGCTGATAGAAACTTAATACAGTAGATGGATCCAACAAGATAATGATCCCAAACAATAAATCAAACCTGCTTCTGGAATAATCTTGACCTCAAAAATGCAGAAAATGTGTGTAAAATTCATCCAGAATTAAACTGAAAACGTGTTAATGGCTAAAATGAAGAGTGTGATGGAAGTGCAACATGCTTATCAGTGGGGGTGTATGTTTATATTTCAGCTTGTATGTTTAAGGACCCTAGATTAGACTAAATCTAACTTGTGCCCGAAAGGAAGATGACGTTCATGAGCATGGTGAGTGTATGTAAACTTCTGACCACAACTGCATAATTCAACAAGATACCAACGCATCTCACCTTGAATTTAAGAGCTGGGGGGGCTGAAGGATTAGAGGCCTCCAGTTTGACCAGCTGATTTTCCAACTCTCTCAACCTGGCAAAAACAAAAACATAATTATTTTTGCACCATAAAACAAAAGAAAAAAAAAAATATTAACAATTAATATCCCACCTATTCTTTGTGAGCCTCAGCTCCTCTAAAAGCTGCCGCTCCTCAAAAGACATCCAGCGGAAATCCTGCTCCTCCTCTACGGCGCAATGCTCTTGCAGACAGAACCGTACGGGATCCCATCCTGTCATAATGTCATAGGTGATGACACAGCCAAGGGAGTGAGACACGATGGACACTTTTCCACCCCTTTCCTCAAAGTCAGGGTTCCGCGAGCAGAAGAGTGAGTACAGTCTGTTCAGCTCTTCTGTAAGCCCCTTGGTTATCTAGAAAAGAAGGAGGGAAGAGGTTATTTTGAGAACCAATGGAGGCTACTGGAGAAACCTTTTATGATCTGAAGCTGTATGACTCACTTCGTCACGATAGAGAGGACTGTTGTAGTACATGATGTCCATGGCACTGCTGTTGAGAAGGTCTCGCAGTCCTCGCACTTTGTCTGGCGTGATTGACTCGACCGTATCTAAGGAAACATGCCGTGTATGTAAAACCCAGAAGCAAACATGCTTGAGCTTATGGTCAATTGTAAAAACCACAAAGTTGTGTTCAGGCATTATTCATCAAAAAACCTGTAATCCTGACATACCTCCATCCAGTGCTAGTTTAGAACGCCACTCAACAGGAAGAAACTCTACGTGTTCGTCGTTGTGCTCAGAAAAATGCTTCTCCTCCATCTTCCGTACACCTTCCCTCAACCTAAATAAACACAATGAAGCAACAGAAAATGATGACGGCATTGACCAGTAAAGTCTGTTTGTATAGACCAGGGGTGGGCAATTCCAGTCCTCGAGGGTCGGTGTCTTGCAACTTCTAGATGTGTCCTTGGTCCAACAGTCAAGTTCTGCACAGGCCCGGTAACGAGCCGTACATTTGATTCAGGTGAGTTGAAGCAGAGATGCATTTAAAAGTTTCAGGACACCGGCCCTCGAGTTGCCCCCCCGGTATAGACAGAGGACTGAATGTGTGCATGAAAATATCATCTAGGTAGATGACTGAGGATTGACACTGAATCCTATTTTACCGCTTGTGCCTCAGTCTTCCCATAACCCGACGTTACTAAGGGGTAGGGTGTCTTATTTGCTTTTAATTAATCGAGTAGGGGGAAGGGAAATGGCCCCAGGACACCTTTGAAAAGGGAAAACTTTTAGGAAAGAAAGAGGTAGAAGCTGTGATTGTCCACCCAAATGCAAATATTTTCTCAGCTAACCTTTTTTATTGGCACAAGAACTACATAGCCTAATTTGAAGTGTTGTGATAGTTTTCATATAGCTTTCAATAAGGTGCAAACAATTGATTGGATTAATCGTGATTGATTATTAAAATAAACGTCAATTTATGTAGTAATCAAATAAATGATAACTTGAGTATACACTCTAAAACATGCCATTTGCTGAATGAACAACCCACTCAGAGCAGTTTTTACGCAAAAAATATATACGTTTTACATTTAAGATGAAAAACCTTTTCTGAAATATAGAAATGTTGTTGCAATAACATTCACAGGTTGTAGATTATAGCTACATTCATATATATGACCCTAGTGAAACATTATTGTACAAAACCTTTGAAGATTTGACATATTTGCAGTCAGACTCGTTATTAATATACTCTAAGTCTTTTTATTTTATTTTTGTGAAACAGAATCTACTTATCAAGTAGCATATTTTTTCTTATCAAACGAGCAAAACAAAATCGGAGATTTAAATACATTAAAACAGATTGCTTAGACAACACAAATGGATGCATCTGTTTACATAACAGAATTAAGAGCCAATGGATGTCGGGAAGTGGGGTGTTAGCGTTAGGCTAAATCCCTGGGCATGGGTTCTTTCAACTCTCTCTCGTAGACATTAAAGGCTTTAGAGATGAACACTGATGTCCATTTTTATCTCTGATTGAACACTAAAATCACAAACACAGAGTAAGGTAGCTGCTTAAATGTAGGATGCAGCTGTTTATCGAGAGGAACCTATGAGTCACCTGACTGTCTGCAGGGAAACTTACACGCTCCAAGTTGGAGGAACTAGATTACAGCTTTAATGTGCTGTGCTCACAACAACCTGTGTTGATGTAGCAACATTTTAAAACAGCCAGTCTCTTTAACCTTTAAGACATAATATTGTCAAAGACTCCAACTGTCTTCTCTTATGCTGATGATAAAGAAACTCAGTGATGAAATTATTATTCAAAATGTGAAAAAAAAAAAAAAAAACCCAGCCAATTCAAAAGTGGAACACTGGTTTGGCTGATGTTTTGCAGTGGAAGGTGTGCGTAACGTAATCCACAGGAAGATACGAGGCAGGCTTAACATGCCCTGCAGCTTGACTTGGTCTACTTTGGTTACTGTGACAGTGTGAGCAGGTTCACTTTGTGATACAGCGGTACATGTGTGTGCTGCTGTCATTAACCAGAATACTTCTTATTGTCCATCACATGGACAATAATTTACTGGAAAAGACATTTTAGCAACATACCTAAAAAAGAGTTGTAGCCTGTTATTCACAACATGTTAGAATAGGTGTGGTTTCACATGTAGGCATTAACTGGTTGCTGGTACGGATGTATACCAATGTTTTAAAAGAGCTAGGGTTTCAAAACCACTAATGTAAAGTAATTTCAATGACAAACCAGAGAAAGTACCAGAATGACTCCTTTATTCTCCACCCCATGACCGTCTCCCGGTTAAAACAACAAACATTTCCAACCAATCAAATGTGTCATTGTTGTAGGTAAAGGAAAATGTAGAAGCCTTCCTTTAGCTATCTGAGGGTTTCTTTCATTGCTGCCTCTCCCCCCACCTGTTGCTGCACGCTGCCAGTCAGATGGCTAAAAGAAGGCTACTGTATTGTCCTTGCTTACAGTGAAGTGGAAACCAGAGGAGCAAAACTCACCACTCTCATTAGGGTAAATCTGATTTAAAACAACAGTTAAAAAGCTGCAAGAAGCATGTTTTTGTAGGCACCACAGCAGATCGCCCAACTAATTAACCAGGAAATATAAGCTTGTTATAGTTGTATTACTCTATAAAGAGCAGATTAGGGTATAAAGGTATAAGATCTTAAAAACTGCTGCAAAATTTAGCGGGTGCTTATTTTAAAATAGTTTTTTTTTTACTTTAGTCCATGCATCAAAATAATATTAGAATGTGATAAATAATAATAATAAACAGCTATAAGGTGTTACATAAGTTCAGCAGTAGTAGGTATAACTGCTTCCCTGTTTACAAAAAGTCATTAGATCATATTTAACATTTATGTTAAATTGTTGTGTTAATACCGGGGTACTGCAGTACCTTTACTGTAAATCATCACACACTGAGATGTACACGGCCAGATTCTTTGGTTTGTCTCATATAACTTCTTATTTTGGGTGATTTCTGGTACATTGTACTTTCTTGGGTGCTATACAGGTCCTTCTCAAAATATTAGCATATTGTGATAAAGTTAATTATTTTCCATAATGTAATGATGAAAATTTAACATTCATATATTTTAGATTCATTGCACACTAACTGAAATATTTCAGGTCTTTTATTGTCTTAATACGGATGATTTTGGCATACAGCTCATGAAAACCCAAAATTCCTATCTCACAAAATTAGCATATTTCATCCGACCAATAAAAGAAAAGTGTTTTTAATACAAAAAACATCAACTTTCAAATAATCATGTACAGTTATGCACTCAATACTTGGTCGGGAATCCTTTGGCAGAAATGACTGCTTCAATGCAGTGTGGCATGGAGGCAATCAGCCTGTGACACTGCTGAGGTCTTATGGAGGCCCAGGATGCTTCAATAGCGGCCTTTAGCTCATCCAGAGTGTTGGGTCTTGAGTCTCTCAACGTTCTCTTCACAATATCCCACAGATTCTCTATGGGGTTCAGGTCAGGAGAGTTGGCAGGCCAATTGAGCACAGTGATACCATGGTCAGTAAACCATTTACCAGTGGTTTTGGCACTGTGAGCAGGTGTCAGGTCGTGCTGAAAAATGAAATCTTCATCTCCATAAAGCTTTTCAGCAGATGGAAGCATGAAGTGCTCCAAAATCTCCTGATAGCTAGCTGCATTGACCCTGCCCTTGATAAAACACAGTGGACCAACACCAGCAGCTGACACGGCACCCCAGACCATCACTGACTGTGGGTACTTGACACTGGACTTCTAGCATTTCCTTCTCCCCAGTCTTCCTCCAGACTCTGGCACCTTAATTTCTGAATGACATGCAGAATTTGCTTTCATCCGAAAAAAGTACTTTGGACCACTGAGCAACAGTCCAGTGCTGCTTCTCTGTAGCCCAGGTCAGGCGCTTCTGCCGCTGTTTCTGGTTCAAAAGTGGCTTGACCTGGGGAATGTGGCACCTGTAGCCCATTTCCTGCATACGCCTGTGCACGGTGGCTCTGGATGTTTCTACTCCAGACTCAGTCCACTGCTTCCGCAGGTCCCCCAAGGTCTGGAATCGGCCCTTCTCCACAATCTTCCTCAGGGTCCGGTCACCTCTTCTCGTTGTGCAGCGTTTTCTGCCACACTTTTTCCTTCCCACAGACTTCCCACTGAGGTGCCTTGATACAGCACTCTGGGAACAGCCTATTCGTTCAGAAATTTCTTTCTGTGTCTTACTCTCTTGCTTGAGGGTGTCAATAGTGGCCTTCTGGACAGCAGTCAGGTCGGCAGTCTTACCCATGATTGGGGTTTTGAGTGATGAACCAGGCTGGGAGTTTTAAAGGCCTCAGGAATCTTTTGCAGGTGTTTAGAGTTAACTCGTTGATTCAGATGATTAGGTTCATAGCTCGTTTAGAGACCCTTTTAATGATATGCTAATTTTGTGAGATAGGAATTTGGGGTTTTCATGAGCTGTATGCCAAAATCATCCGTATTAAGACAATAAAAGACCTGAAATATTTCAGTTAGTGTGCAATGAATCTAAAATATATGAATGTTAAATTTTCATCATGACATTATGGAAAATAATGAATTTTATCACAATATGCTAATATTTTGAGAAGGACCTGTAGTTTGTTGTCAGTTATATTAGTATAGAGCAGAAGAAGAATGTGAAAGAGAGAGAAAAATGAGGACAAAACACAGACTGCAGGTGCAACATTTTCACTGTTTAAACTGCAAATGGCCTTTGATTAAAAAAAGAAAGAAAGGGAAACATATTCTTGAAACCCGCTAACCACGAAATATTTGCTCTTTTGTTTGCTGCAACTTTCTCTTAAGTGAGCAGATTTAAATCCTTCATACGTAACTTGGGTTTGTAACCATCAGATTCTTCACGTCTTTAAGCTACTGCAAACAGAGAGGATGATTTTACCCTTTATTTGGCAGGAAGCATTATAAAACAAATACTGTTCAGCATAAAAAGCTATATTCTAGAATAAGAAATGTTTTCTAGAAGAATAAAAACCTGTCGGGCAGGTTTTTAATCTGAATAGAGGAAGAACAGAAGCCACGTGTTTAAGAGGTTTGGTCAAAAGACCAGGCAATTATCACATAAAGCAAGCTATGCAGACAATTTCAAACACCTTAGGGTAAGATCATATCATCTGCATGTGACGAGGAAGCAAAAAACATAAAACAGAAGATGTGCAACAAGGTGAGACCAACTTCTTAAAATGGATTAAAAAGAAAAGAGAGGAAACACTCTGAACCAAGACAAAAGCTTCTTTCCTCCTCAGTGTGTTTGTAAAAACGAAAACTGGACATGAATCTAAAACTTGGGCTCAACTTGAGATTTTACGAAGGAAAATGCAGCTTTTATAAAAAAAACTAAAACACGCAGGCTTTGGAGGACATCTCAAAATACAGTAACCTTAATAAAACAGGCAACTCACATTCCAGTGTTTTTAATAATGCGGCCCTGGTCCATCTTCTGGCCAATCCCGTGCACCACAAACACGACATGGGTAGTCTGAGGGGGTCGGTCCTCTGGGGAGGCCTCCTCTACATAACCTCGATGGAGCCGCGTGCCGCTGCTTGAGGCTGCAGCAACAGAAATTCAGAATAAAGTTGGATGTTTATTTTCTAATAATGCCTTATTTTGCTGTTAATAAAATACTTATGTTTAGGTTTATGTACAAGGTACAACACCGACTATAAATAGTCCAACAGGCTGTATTGATTCCAAGGAGGTCAGTAGGTAAGACGTGGAGTCTCGCTGTAGCCACAGACTACATGGCAGCATGTGTAATGTACTGGCAGGTCAGAGTGTGTGTCTTTACTTAAAACCTATAATTTGATCAAGTTGTGTGCTAAATGGAAACGTGATAGGAGTCGGTGAACTGTCTGGCTACCACTAAAGATATCTCCTTTTAAAGAGCGTTTGCTAACCAGCGAACAGTGAGGTAACCAGTAAAAGCTCCTCAAAAGGGTACAGTGAGAAAAATGAACCATAAAGCTTTCGTACTTTAGACCAGATCATAGTCATTTACACTGATAAAGTGTTAGTAATGAAGTCAAACCACATTTGCTGCCTTTTACTTTACAACCATAACCTTCAGTCTGTTTTATTTGGGATTTTAGACCTAAACACAGTATATATCATTGTGAAATGGAAGGAAAAGGATAAAAAAATGTAAATTGTTTTTGCAATAAAAATCAAAAGTGTGGTCTTTATCTGCATTTAGTCTGATATTCCTAAATAAAATCAGGAATGACTTGAGTAAAGACTGCCCACCTGGGATTAATGTGTCTCAATATAGTCAGATACTCTGAAAAGACCTCAGAGGTTTGCTAACATTAATGGATAAAAAGCATCATGAAGACCAGGGAACACATCAGACAGAGCAGAGATAAAGTTGTGGAGATGTTTAAAGCAGGATTAGGATATTAAACTACATCCCAAGCATTCAACATCAAAACTCTGTTCAATCCATCATCTGAAAATGGACAGAGAATTGGACAACTGCAAAGAGACTAAAACATGGCCGTACACCGACGCTGACACGGCGTGCATGGTGAGCATGAATCAGAGAAGCAACCAAGCGGCTTGTGCTAACTCTCGAGGAGCTGTGGAGCTCCGCAGTTCACATGACACAACACCACAAATTTGGACTCAATAAAAGACGTAGAGGTCACAGCAAATATGTGGAAGAAGATGTTCTGGTCAGATGAGAAAACAAATTTAATGAGTGGAGCAAAATTAATACTGCACATCACCAAGAACGCACCGTCCCCACAGTGAAACGGGTGGGAATGGTGTGGGGATACTTTTCTTCAGCAGGGACAAGAAAGCTGGTGAAGACCAAAGCATATTGATGCTGCATGTTACAGTGCCCCAATCAGGCCCGAGACAGAATCTGTGGTGAGACCTCATAGAAAAATGTCTAGATGTAAATATATTTTTATATATAAAGTCTAGATATAAAGTATTTCTCATATTCTTTGCCGGTTTCATATTTAACACATCGGTCCCTTTGATAAAAGTACATTAAAATAAACTAATACCAAATAACTAGGCTTTGTTTTCAGCTTTCTAGTTCTATTATAATCACACCAGTGCTGGTAAGTCAAACACACATGTAAAATATGAGTAAGAAACGTAACCCTCTTTCAATCTCGTAGGATAGAGTGTGATGCAAGACACACGAACCTTTGGAGAAGCCCAGTTTCTGGGTAACAGTGCGAGCAATTTTTGACGTGGTAGCGTCGCTGTAAAGGTAGACCTCCTCCACGCTGTGCCAGTCCACATGTGTGCGGCTCAGCTTCAAATGGTGGATGGCTGTAGAGGGCAGGGAGAGAGGAGTAACAGACTGAATTGGTGGAGACTGGAGGCATCGGGACAGAACATGGATCATTTGTGAGAGAGAAGTCAGAAAACCAGAGAACCTAAATAAGTAAAAAAAAAAATAAGGGTTTGATTTTAGGATTTCGGAATAATAGAGGTCTGAAAAATATATAGAGAAATTCAAGTTTGTTTTCTTAACGTAGCGAGGAGAGACACGATTTTTTCAAACAGCTCAATCAAATGCAGTCTGTAGCTTTGATCTGCTTTAAAAAAAAAAAAAGAAAAATTACACAGCATGATTGCATACTTCAGCTCTTGCTTGTTGTCCTGCTACGTATCTTCAAATTGATAGTTTCTGAACTTTAATAAATATCCGTCCTCTCATTTTGCAGATTTCCATTTAGAGGTTTATGCAGCGACTAAAGCAAGTAAGAGCAAAACTATGACTTAACACCTACAAAGGCAAAGGAGCAATAAATTAAGTGGTGGACTAAATAGAGTTAAAGCTGTGCTGCATGTCCCTGTTCAGTCGGGTAAAACTGTGAAATACGTTGGCATTTGTCCAAAAACAGCCATGGACTCTCTGTACTGTTCTGAAACAGAGAAGGAATGAAAATCCTTAAGGAGAGGGTAAAGTTCCTGGGTAAATGCAGTGTACCGGATATTGTTTTTTTAATTTATTTTGCTTTAGACTTCAAACAACACTTACCCATAAAGGAAGTTTCTTGGAAAACTCTTGTGTTTTTAGGTAGCTCAGATTTGTAGGACAAATAAGGTACCCTTTAAGAAATGATTAAATATTTGTCCCCTTTATATGAATTAACAAAACCAGCCGAACCTCCATGTGTCCCATGCAGCTAATGGTCTTCTGTTGGCTGTCAAATACATTTTAAAAAGCATGAATTTTTACTCAACAGCTTGGAAATGTTCTCTTTTAGTTCCGTCTGCATTTAAATGCATGAGAACAAGCAACAAAAACACTGACCATCACTGTCCAACACTGAAGCCTATGAACCTACAAGACAAAGTGTTTTTGGAACAGATTTTTTTGTTCTGTCACACATTTAGCTTTCTCTTTGTAGATAATCAAATGAAATCACTCCATGGCAAAGGAAACATAATCGTATTTATCACAACATGGCATAGCACTCAACTACTCTTGATCAGCAACAGTAACACATACAAAATATTAGCATATTGTGATAAAATTCATTATTTTCCATAATGTCATGATGAAAATTTAACATTCATATATTTTAGATTCATTGCACACTAACTGAAATATTTCAGGTCTTTTATTGTCTTAATACAGATGATTTTGGCATACAGCTCATGAAAACCCAAAATTCCTATCTGACAAAATTAGCATATCATTAAAAGGGTCTCTAAACGAGCTATGAACCTAATCATCTGAATCAACGAGTTAACTCTAAACACCTGCAAAAGATTCCTGAGGCCTTTAAAACTCCCAGCCTGGTTCATCACTCAAAACCCCAATCATGGGTAAGACTGCCGACCTGACTGCTGTCCAGAAGGCCACTATTGACAGCCTCAAGCAAGAGGGTAAGACACAGAAAGACATTTCTGAACAAATAGGCTGTTCCCAGAGTGCTGTATCAAGGCACCTCAGTGGGAAGTCTGTGGGAAGGAAAAAGTGTGGCAGAAAACGGTGCACAACGAGAAGAGGTGACCGGACCCTGAGGAAGATTGTGGAGAAGGGCCGATTCCAGACCTTGGGGGACCTGCGGAAGCAGTGGACTGAGTCTGGAGTAGAAACATCCAGAGCCACCGTGCACAGGCGTGTGCAGGAAATGGGCTACAGGTGCCGCATTCCCCAGGTCAAGCCACTTTTGAACCAGAAACAGCGGCAGAAGCGCCTGACCTGGGCTACAGAGAAGCAGCACCGGACTGTTGCTCAGTGGTCCAAAGTACTTTTTTCGGATGAAAGCAAATTCTGCATGTAATTCGGAAATCAAGGTGCCAGAGTCTGGAGGAAGACTGGGGAGAAGGAAATGCCAAAATGCCAGAAGTCCAGTGTCAAGTACCCACAGTCAGTGATGGTCTGGGGTGCCGTGTCAGCTGCTGGTGTTGGTCCACTGTGTTTTATCAAGGGCAGGGTCAATGCAGCTAGCTATCAGGAGATTTTGGAGCACTTCATGCTTCCATCTGCTGAAAAGCTTTATGGAGATGAAGATTTCATTTTTCAGCATGACCTGGCACCTGCTCACAGTGCCAAAACCACTGGTAAATGGTTTACTGACCATGGTATCACTGTGCTCAATTGGCCTGCCAACTCTCCTGACCTGAACCCCATAGAGAATCTGTGGGATATTGTGAAGAGAACGTTGAGAGACTCAAGACCCAACACTCTGGATGAGCTAAAGGCCGCTATCGAAGCATCCTGGGCCTCCATAAGACCTCAGCAGTGCCACAGGCTGATTGCCTCCATGCCACGCCGCATTGAAGCAGTCATTTCTGCAAAAGGATTCCCGACCAAGTATTGATTGCATAACTGTACATGATTATTTGAAGGTTGACGTTTTTTGTCTTAAAAACACTTTTCTTTTATTGGTTGGATGAAATATGCTAATTTTGTGAGATAGGAAGTTTGGGTTTTCATGAGCTGTATGCCAAAATCATCTGTATTAAGACAATAAAAGACCTGAAATATTTCAGTTAGTGTGCAATGAATCTAAAATATATGAATGTTAAATTTTCATCATGACATTATGGAAAATAATGAACTTTATCACAATATGCTAATATTTTGAGAAGGACCTGTAGCTATTAGATTTTGGAGGAAGAGGAGCTTTTCCCATCCAGTCTGCTTCAATCACAAACAGTTTTTATAATCGCCTTTCATTATATGTCTGCCTGACAAGGGTGGCAACGGTCGTTCTACTTTGGAAGAGGAAGGAAAGATCTCTTCATAGCCATTATCAGTGGATGAAACCACACCAAAACAGAAGAAACAAGCAGAAAGCTCAAAGAGAAACTTGCTGACCCTTGTATTTCGGTCTAGCAGAGGTGGGAGTCAAAGGTTACTTCAGAGACCAAAAGAACATATGGATGCATCTCATTAAAATAGAATATCATCAAAAGATTCATTTAATCATCAAAATAAACTGAATTAAATACATTACCCTGCATGTAATGAATTGATAGAATTGTGAGTATTACTTTAATTAAATTAGTAAAATATAAAAAAGAAAATATATTCTTATTTATTGAGATATGGGTGTAAATAAAACAGCAAATACAGAGTGGGAATCTGAGAAAGGATGATAGGGATCCCAAAATAACCCTTGAAACTAAAAAGGAACAAAGACTTCGTGACATAAAAGACTAAAGAAGATAAAGTAAGGTCCAAGTTGGGAAAAGATAGAGGTGAATGAGAAAAGCAAAGAGAGCCAGTCAAACCAATCATCTGATTTGGGCCTAGAATATATTGAGACACTGAAGCTAACTTCACTTCAGAGGGCATCATAGCAATGTAATGTTAATGAAAAATGTAAGGCAGTGCATTATCTTCAAGAACTATGTGTCTATACAGACGCCGACTTCCTCACTGGGCTTCAGATCAACAACTATTTCATCTTCCTCTGAGATGAGGAAACAAACACCGAGACGTCTTTCCTCAGTGGACCCAGAAATAGGACATTAACCGACTTGAGAATAAATGTACACAGCTCACTAGGGCTGTAACAAAGAAAGCATACAATGAGTCTTCTTTCCAGCTCACGAGTTGTGCTTAGTTCTCAATAGTAAGCTTTGTTCAGGAACCTCTATTGAGCTGGAGAGGATGGTTGATTAAAGGTTACAGTGATAATTACCAGAAAGAATGAAAAGGAAAGGGTGACAGTTTCGAAGATTTATAAAAAGCAACAAAGCAGTACTTAGAGATTTGTGATATTTGGCCATTTTTAATTTCTGATGTTGTTCTTAATGAGTCTTGCAATTGTAGTTGAGTGAACCATGTTGTGTACTTACTATTCCAGCAAGGAAATGTGAAGGATTCCCCAAAAAGCAGCAATAGTAGTAGAACCGACTCTAGATCACAGCACTAAAAGTGAATGCTAGCAACTAGGCTCAGTTAAAGCTGCAATGGAAACTGAGACAACAGCCTAAATCCATTTTTACTACAACCAAGTCTAACTGAGCCTAGGTCTAGTTCTAAATGTAAGGCTTCAAAACGTTTAACCCACAAAAGAAAGGAAAAACTAGTCCAACAGAGACCTAGCAACTAAAAGACAAGGGGTTAAGAGCTAAAGGAGCTAACACAACAGGAAGCATAGGATTTCACAGTACCTTGGCAGCGTTTGCGCTTGTGACCTGCAGTTTTAGCACCCGTCTGATATCCACTCCATTTGAACAGGAACGGGAGATAGAAAGGGGGCAGGTGGGAGAGAACTAACAACCAACAAACAGTGAGTAAGGGTCAGTTCATGTCACATAAGACTTGTCATTAATCCAAAACAGGGCAAAGAGGTTGTCCTGGTTATTATAAGAACATGTTGGCTGCAGGAAATAAAGTGCCTTGGAAAAAGTATTCATACACATTGAACTATATCACATTTTGTCACATTACAATATACTTTAATGTATTTCATGCAACAGACCAACACAAAGACAGTCATAATTGTTGAATGAAAGGAAAAGGATATTTGATGATTAGTTTTTTATAAATAAAAATCTGAAAAATGTGGAAAGCATTTGTAATCAGTCCCCTTTACACTGATGCTCCTAAATAAAATCGAGCGCATGCAGTTACCCACAGAATTCACCTAATTAGTTGACAAGGTCATCCTGTGAAGGCTTCAGAGGCGAACCAACAGCATCATAAAGACCGAGAATAAAAACAGACAGGTCAACGTTGTGGAGATCTTTAAACCAGAGATGGGTTGTAAAACAATACCTAAAGCTTTAAAAGTCTCAGGGAGCGTTGTTCTATCCATCAGTCAAAAAATGGAAACGGTATGGCACAACCAGAAGATCTACCAACACAAGGTCATACAGATAAATGGTAGGACAAAGAAGAGCATTTATCAAAGAAGCAGCCAAGAGGCACATGGTATTTCTGGAGGACATTGAGAGGTCCACAGCTCAAGCAGAAGAATCTGTCTGCAGGACAATAAATAGTTGTGAACTCCACATATCTTGCCTTTGCAGAAGAGTGGCAAGAGGAAAAACACTGTTGAACGAAAGCCACAAGAAGCCCTGTTTGCGAGGGAGAACAACAGGCATGTGCTCTGGGAAGATGAGACCTAAACGTAGCTCTGGTACAAATACATGCAAATGGTGGTGGAAAACCAAGCCTGCGCATCATACGAAACACATCATCCCCAAGGTGAAACATGGTCATGGCAGCATCATGCTTTGGGCCTTCGGAGCTGATTGGAGTTAATAAATAAGTTGGTTGAAGCTAAATATAGGACTGTCCTGAAAGACACACTGAAAAACTGAGGCAGCAAATACTTGAGACTGGTGCAGACGTTCACCTTTAATCAGGACAACAACCCTGAACATACACTGTTACAATGTTTATCCGTGTGTTAGAACAGTCCAGTCAAAGTCCAGAGCCAATTCGCCAGCAGAATCTGTGACAAGACACCAAAACTGATGTTCACAAAACACTTTTCATTTAATCTGACGCCGCTTGAGCTGTTTTGCAAAGAGCGGACAAAAATGTCAGTTTCTAAATCACCCCTAGAGGCTTGCAGCTGTAACTACAGCGAAAGGTGGTTTGATGTAACGCTGACTCTGCCGGGCTGAATAAAAATGCATGCTGCAAGTTTTAGATCTTTATTAGTTAAAAATAAAGAAAACAATGAATCGTTTACTTTCTACCGCACAATTATTCGCTACTTTATGTTGGTTTATCAAACAAAATGTATTGAAGTTGTTGGTTGTAACGTGACAAAATGTGGGAAAGTTCAAGGGGTATGAATTATTTTGCTAGGCACTGCAACTAGTGGCCAATAATTGGGGGTAAGATGGCTAAGATGGAATATGTAACACAAACTTAGGCTAATTGACTCTCCCGAACATTTAACCATGAGAAACTCTTACAAAGACCATCTGCTTTTGTACATGTGTAACACATTTGTAAATGTCAGACAACACGTGGCAGCTTTCTATTTATTTTTAGCTTTTTATACACTAATCATTTTTTATAAGTTGTATTTTAAACCCTTTTTTTTTTTTTTTACTGTTGTGGCAATGAGTGCAAGACTTGCTTATAGCTATCTGGCAAATTATTTCAATCACTTCTCTAACAACGTAAACAGAAATTATCATCATGAAGCAGAAAATGTTGAGGAGCTGTAACTTGGTGACTTCTCAACGGCAATCTGCTCAGCAGCCTTTGTTTTGAGATAGCACCTTTACCTCACAGCATTAAATCTATTTATGAGCACTTATGATGAGGAAAACAAAACAAAAAACTATTTATATTTTCACCTAAATACCAAGAGGTTGAACAAAATCAGACAGATAAGAAAATGTGCATATTTTAAACCGTAAAAAAAGAACGCAATGATATTGTGGATCCGAACTGTGAAGGCCACAAGTCTCAGATTTGAATAAATCACTCGATCCATGATAACGCAGCGATCAGCCTTGCAAATGTCGGCAGTGGTTGCCCGAGCAGAGGATAAGTGCTGAGACACACAGCAAGTGTGTTTGCTGTCAGGGCGATCGGTACAGACCTGATGGAGCCATTGAAAATAAGTGCTCTGGGATATCTACTAAGCACTGAATGGGTAGATGGAGGTCAAAATGAACTTAGTAGATTGTGTTCTGTGCAACTGGCCTTGGGTCTTTTGATGGTAATGCAAGGCGTCGTTTGGCTTGCATTACCATCAAATGATCAAAGTAGTGAGTGGATCTATAACATTTACTAATGGCTAAATAGGCGGTTAATAAACAATTTAGATGTCTTCGGCATATAGGATGGCTACCAATAAGAGACTTTTCTTACTTTACAGTTCTTTCAACTATGTTTATGTCAATAATTACACATAATCATAGGCTTGCAAATGTCTGAAATAAGAAGGTAGGTTACACAAAAATAACTACTGGGCTTTGCCCTCATCAGAAATACAAAGAAAACAAAGCTGACGCCATGCTGGATGGCCTGCTGGCTGTAATTTTCCCTGACGTCTCTTCAGCCTGAAAGGTGAGTCCACACCCTATTGTTTTTACAACCTGCCAAGTACTCTGCGCACCCAGACGGAAAATCTTACCAAAAAAAGGTGAATTTGACAAGGCACTGGTTATATTTTAAATGTTGCATTCCTAATTTTAGGTTTATAATTTACAAACAACCATCGAAAACAGGACTCGGACGTTTTAGAAGCAGTTCAGCATGTGCAAAGTCCAACTTCAGCCAACTGCTGCAGACCAAGAAGAGTAGGAAAGTGCGAGCTACGATAAAAAGGGATGCACTGCAAATCTGTAATTTATTAGTGCACTTATTTTAGAATCCTCGTATTTGACGCAATGCAGTTTAAAATAGACTCCATATGGCTGTGAGTGCTACAGATCATCGGTGTCAGGACAAAATACTGCTCTGTACGAAGCAGAATGCAACATTAGCTCAAAGATAGTGAATTAACAAGCTCTATCATTCACTTTGCTTTCAGGCTCAGCTAAATATAGAGGTGAAAGAACGAGGTACAAACAAGAGGTGGAGGTGCTCTGCAGCCACTAATATCTGTATTCCATTAGTTGGTATCATGACAAATAAAGAGTAGGCATTGCTTTGGCTTATTCTGTAACAAATGGGATAGAGCTACATTGATTCCCGTTTTGCAGGAGTCCAGCTGATCCACAACACAATGAAACAGTAGGTGTCTTCTGGAGTAGAAATCGTTCAGATGTTAGAAAACAAAATGAAGAGCCCCGGCATTATATTACACACAGCTTACACTTAAGGTATGACCCTTCTGTAACTTTGTCATAAATACATCTATTGTTTCTTTAGTGTTGACGTATCCTTGCATGCATATGCATGAATAAACCCAACAACTTATTCCATCTTCTGAAGATAGCGGCACTCGGAGTGCATAATAAAACTCTTAATGATGCAAGTGAGATTCATTGAGTTTCTTCTGCTTTTTTTTTTTTTTTTACATTTACAAGTTTAAAATAAATGTTCTGTTAAAGTCTAAACTGTTTAACTAAAAAAGTGCAACACATTTGTAGATTCTTTACACAGAGGGATGTATTTCAAGAGTTTATTTCTGTGATTTTTTTTTATTATAGCTTAAAGCTAAAGCTACTCAAAACTCTGTTACTTAGAAGATTATAATACAAAAATAAAACAAAAACAGTACAAACAGGATTTTAATGCTGTGGTGTTATGTTACGGGCCAATACACAAATACGTTTTCCAGCAGACAGCCTCTGTCTAGTTGTACGCAGAGTGCTGTTTCCTAGCATATCAATGGAAAGTTAAGTGGAAGTAAAAAGTGTGTCAGAAACGAGAGCAGCAATCTAACAGAACATTTTAGGACAGATCTGATGCGAGCCTTATAGAGATGATATTCTAATAGTTGGGTTTTCATTAGCTGTAACATATAATTGTCAAAATAACTAGAAATAATTGCTTGTAAAATGTCCCTGTGGATAACACGTCTGTAAGATTTGACATTTTTAACAAAGTTTCTTAAATAAATATTTAAAGATGTTCCGATTTATTGAAGTGATTCATCAGGGTTATATGTCATGTATCACTTTAGGATGTATTGTCAGGTTAGCTAGAGACAGTCACTTTTTCTAATAAAACCTAAACACAGCTTTCGCTTTCATCCACTTGCTCAATCTGAATTTTTTCCCCCTCTTGCTGTATTTTAGCATCCTGTTCACAACCCCACACATTCATCAATCTGGCAGCCTTAAGGAGAGCTCTGAATCAACGAACCTCTGTCTTGTTGTTCTCCAAAACCTAAGTGTGTGGTATTTTGCTAGAGCCACTGTATCAAAGAGGGTCATGCCAGGATGAAAATGGTGAACCTGCTTAACAATGGTGGCATGAGGAGACAAGAGAAAACAATGGAGGCACCTGGCAGGTTCATTTCTATTGATCGATGGCCACGTATTTCATTATTAATCGGTCACCTGGCCTTTGCTTGAACCCCAAACCAAAGTTTCCCCCCATAACAAAACATTAAGTCCCTTAATTGTCATAATAAAGCTAAAAACTAGGTTTACTTTTTGAGAAATTAGCAGCAAGAACTAATGTATCAGTGCTGTTTAAAGCTGTAAAAGCTAAACGTTTAAACAATAACCCTCTATCCCATCACTCACCATCTTTGCTATCAACGGTCTTGACCACCAGATCCGTCTCAAAGGTGTCCTGCACATGTTGGCCTCGGAAATGGTTCAGGTGCTCCTGCTCGATGAGGTCACTCTCCTCTTCCTCCAACGGGAGCCAGGTACCGTCGATAAACCACTGGCCTCTCATCACAGGAATATGGTCTTGTTCTGGAGCAGACATACCACTGATTTAGTTGCATGTACTTTTAGACATTTGAAGGTTTTTTTTTTTGGGTGTTTTTCTTTTGTTTATAATATTTTTTTACCTATTAGGATTCACTGATCGATTGACTTTAACTGTAGTGCATAATAATTTGTATTAAATTGGACTATATGCATCAGATGAAAATGTGTCTATATGATTGGACTGTATTAGAAAAAAAATAAATCAGTGAAATGAGTGAATTGGTGCTATATAAATAAAATGAAGTGAGCAGAATTAAAATCCTTTTCTAGGAACTAACTCATTTTCCCATGGTACCCTAGATGACGTTCGGCAAACTGATTTCCATTTAATTAAATAAGTCAGTCAAATCCAGGAGGAGCAAGCCTTGGTGTTTAACAGAGTGGGGTCAGGTTTCATTACAGTCTGGAGTGAAATTACGAACACAATTCTGATTTGATTCCCAGGAGGAGAATTAGAGAGCGATAGCTGATCCTAAATTAGGCACTCCCTAAAAGAGACAGAACCTTTCTGTGCTAAATCGGACTAATGATATTAAAATATACCACTATTTTGTTTGTAAGATGTCCTACTTAAATCTAAAGCAAACATACAAAAACATAAGCACTGAGATAAGTACTCAGTAGATAATATGGGCTCATAGAGGAGATAAGGTTGCACTTCTACAGAACCTAATGTTTCAACTGTACTTTAAGGGATTTCTTCTGAAGTCTTTTTTATGGTGACTATTAAAGTCTTCTATTACTTTAATATTTTTTTTAAATGCTTGAGGGGTATGAGCATCAATAAAGACAAAGGCCTAAAATCTGTAGCAAAAATAACTTCCAATTAGGTGTGGGTTGGTTCCTGATATTTAGGTATACAAGAGTTTTAAAAACCACTAAAAGTTTCAGAAATACCATTCCTACAGACTCAAGACTTTTTAATGAGAAGCCAGAAAGAGAGGTGGAGCTTTTGGGAGTTTCCTCACGTTGTATGGAGCAAAGTGTGATGCATTCCTCTCCTGTTGCTGCTCACTGGCCGTCAGCTGACTGAAACAAGCTCACCACACTTTTCCCTCACTGACGAGATTCAAATCGGTCTAATCATGGTGTGGAAACTACCGGCCACCCATAACTGGGGTTGCAACGAACATGTGAAACAATATTGATATCTGATTTTAATGTTGCTGTTATGGCCAATAACCCAACTTAAAAACAAAGGAATTAAAAGGATGATCCTCATTTATGCGTTCAATTATATGTCCCTAATATTTTTACCTAATTTTCTTACACTAAAAAACACATCAAGGTTCATGATGTTGGTTGACAATTTTATAGAATAGTGGGAGTTCTTACTTTAGGAGGATTTAATGAATAGGATAGAAAATCTAAATTTTTTTAGTAACTGACCTGCTGATCTAGGGAATCAGTCGGTGCAACTCCATACAAGTTCAAACAAGCTACTTAGGTTTTCTAAATTTAAAAATAACACAGTAATTATTTTATATAAAATAGTGGTAATAGTTAATAATAATAATAATATTCTGAACAGCAGCTGACCACTGACTGTGGGCCAGTAATCTGTTTGCTGTCAGACATTATCCAGCAGAATAATAAACATACTGAATGATATAATATAATTACCAAACAGAGATCTAGATGGATCGATTGCGTGTAACTGATGGAGGAGAGGAAATATACTCACGCTTCCAGTAGACAGGGTAGCATTTTCTCTCCTTTACGTCGACCTCATAGAGGCCTCCCCGAACACATACAGGCTCTACGTTGATTTCGGTGCCGTCCGGATCGCTCCCATCGAAGGACACGGTAGATGTGTCCAGAGAGCCACGGCCTTCGTCCACGCTGCTAGTCCCAGTGTCCACGGGCACGGAGCCGTTCTGCCCCGGGCTGTCCACACATTTACCGCTAGTCTCCTCATCTCCGCCGCCTACCCGGGAGCATACCGCACCAGGGTTCAGTTCGCAGTATTTCCGAAACATTAGCTCGATTTTAAGAGAGTCGTGTCCGATAAACGGCTTCCATGTTTTCTTGTCCTCTTTGTAGAACCACCGAACCTCCTCCGGAACTAGCTCCGTGACCACCTCGTTGAACCTGTGTCTGGAGCTGTTGGACCGAGACCTCTTCCTCCTCTCGAACAACGGGCCAACGCCGTTCGCGTCGCTGTCCCTGAACTCTAACGGGCTGCCGTCCAGGTAGTCCTCCTCCGGGGAGCCCAGCTCGAAAAATATGCCATCCTGGGAGCCGTGGTTCTGAGCGCGTATTAGCGGCAGGTGTCCGTCCAGTCCCTGTTGGACCGACGACATCCCCGCCTGCATCGAGTCGTCCACGAGGCTCAACTCGTGACAGCAGGAAAACACATCGCTTCCCAGAACCCAGTCCTTGTTCCCGGTGTCAGCGCTGACCGCCGGACCCTTCCCGTCTGCGCTGAAAGAAGAGCTTATGCGGAGGTTCTGATTGAAACTGCTCATAACTAACTGAGCAGAGACTTCACCTCAGACAAGCTAACACTGCTGGACTACAACTACTACCGGAATTCATGTTACTAGGCGCTGCAAACAAACCCAAATAAAACACCTCCACAACACCTTTCAACGCATCTCCAATAGCGCACAACAGCTGTTTGCTCGTATGCTAGCCCGCTAAGCTAATGAAGCCGGTGGGAGAACTACCCCGCGTCGTTAAAACACGAAAACCTTTTTAGCCCCTAGGAACGTAAACTTGATTCAAACCACGCAGGTGACATCGAATCGCTTCGGTCAGGCTTGACGCTACAGTCACGTACTTTGAGTATTCCTGGTCCCATAGGGAATATCAAAGACTCCTCCATTTGAAAACAAATCTCGTATAGAGACAGAACTATAATGCGAGCAACGTACCAGCTGACGCACAAAATCATGTGAGCGCGCACGTTGAAATTGAGCGAATCTGACGAGGGCGGTTGTATTTTCTTTTCGCTGTTACTGCAACTAAACTGCACACTAGAGGGCGCCAAATACCTACTTTTCTAGCGGCATAAATTTAACATTGATCCAGAAATATGAAATTGAGCAATGTTTTTAGGCTGATTATTGTTTTAAAGTCAGTCAGTCAGTGATTTTCTACCGCTTATTCCATAGTGGGTCACGGGGGAGCTGGTGCCTATCTCCAGCAGTCTATGGGCGAAAGGCAGGGTACACCCTGGACAGGTCGCCAGTCCATCGCAGGGCAACCTTCCAAAGTGTTTTTTTTAAATTGAGACAAGAATTAAATAGAAATATCCTTTATTCTCTCACAGTAGGGAAATTCAGGTGTATCAGCAGCAAAGTGAAAGGCAAATGCAAGTTCACAGATACACACAAAAGTTAAAAAAATATGAAAAAAAGAATAAAATACTGTAAAAGAATAAAGTACTGTACAGTTACAGCATATTGAGATTAAATAAAATGTGCAACTGAGTACAGTGATTTTGAAAATCTACAAAATGTACATGTATAATTGTGTCTGAAAAATTCAATTCAGTTTTATTTATATAGCGCCAATTCACAACACATGTTGTCTCAAGGGACTTCACAACAGTCAGATACATACATTCCAATTAATCCTAACCATTGAACAGTGCAGTCAAAGTTAGTTGTTTATTCAAATTGGATAAAAAGTTTTTCTGTCTAAGGAAACCCAGCAGATTGCATCCAGTCAGTGACTTGCAGCATTCACTCCTCCCGGATGAGCATGTAGAGACAGAGGACAGTCACTGGCGTTGACTTTGCTGCAATCCCTCATACTGAGCATGCATGTAGCAACAGTGGAGAGGAAAAACTCCCTTTTAACAGGAAGAAACCTCCAGCAGGACCAGGCTCAGTGTGAGCGGCCATCTGCCACGACCGACTGGGGGTTTGAGAGAACAGAGCAGAGACACAAAAAGAACACAGAAGCACTGATCCAGGAGTACTTTTTATGGGAAGGAAAAGTAAATGTTAATGGATGTAGCTCCTTTAGTCGTTTCATCTAGAAAGAAAGAACAGATAAACTCTGAGCCAGTTTTCAAGGTTAGAGTCTGAAAGAGAGCACATAGAGTTAGTCACAGTAAAAGCTCAGTCAATTTCCATGTCTAGGAGAGAGAAAGGGTTAAACACTAAAAGACAGGGCTATGTGGACTCCAGGGTTAGGAAGAGAATAGAGAGAACAAAGTTAAAAGCTGAAATAACAACAAATAATGCAAAATTGGAGAGTAGTGTGAGAATGTAGCGAAGAGGGTGAAAGTGGTCGTTAAGTCCTCCAGCAGCCTAAACCTATAGCAGCATAACTACACAGATAGTTTCAGTTCAGATTATTTAGTTAAACGGCGTTTATTTACAACAATGTCGTCTCAAGGAACCTCACAAAGGGTCCCACTGATGGTCATTGTTATACTAAAAACTACAAGGATTGGGATACCTCTCTCTGTCAGACTGATTATAACCATTGGAAAAGAGAGGGGGTCACACAGGTAGCAGAAATGGAGGGTGTGTTTGCACCTCAACCATAACTGAGCCGGTTTAGGCTAAACCTGACTCCCCCTTACTCCAACCAACAGGGAGGGAGGAAGGCTCCCTCCCTGATAAACTAAGCCACTCTAACTATAAGCTTTATCAAAAAGGAAAGTTTTAAACCTAGCCTTAAAAGTAGACCGGGTGTCTGCCTCACGGACTAAAACTGGGAGCTGGTTCCACAGGAGAGGACCCTGATAACTAAAGGATCTGCCTCCCATTCTACTTCTAGAGACTCTAGGAACCACCAGTAAACCTGCAGTCTGAGAACGAAGTGCTCTGTTAGGAACATATGGAACAATCAGATCTCTGATGTATGATGGAACTAGATCATTAAGGGCTTTATATGTGAGAAGGAGAATTTTAAATTCTATTCTGGATTTAACAGGGAGCCAATGAAGGGAAGCTAAAATAGGAGAAATATGATCTCTCTTTTTAATTTTCATCAGAACTCTTGCTGCAGCATTTTGAATCAGCTGAAGGCTTTTAACTGCAAGGTTTTTTACTTTATTACCGGAGGTCAATTTAATGCCATCCAGGTTAAGTGATTGACTAAGCAGTTTCTTTTTTAAAGACCGGTCCAAAGACGACAACTTCTGTCTTGTCTGAATTTAGAAGCAAAAAACTTAAAGTCATCCAAGTTTTTATATCTTCAAGACATGCTTGTAGTCTGTCTAACTGGTTGGGCTCATCAGGATTTATGGATAAGTAAAGCTGAGTATCATCAGCATAACAGTGAAAATTTATCCTATGCTGCCTGATAATTTGACCTATTGGAAGCATATATATAGTAAAGAGAATTGGCCCAAGTACTGAACCCTGTGGTACTCCACAATTAACCCTGGAGTTAAAAAATGATTTGTGATTTACATGAACAAACTGGAATCTGTCAGACAGATAAGATTTAAACCAGCCTAGCGCTGTTCCCCTGATCCCTACAGCATATTCCAGCCTTTTTAAAAGAATATTGTGGTCGACTGGATCAAATGCAGCACTGAGATCTAACAGAACCACTACAGACACAAGTCCATTATCTGAGGCCATAAGAATATCATTAGTGACTTTCAGCAGAGCTGTTTCAGTGCTATGATGAGCTCTGAAGCCTGACTGAAACTCTTCAAACAGGTCATTGCTGTTTAAATGCTCACACATTTGATTAGCAACTATTTTCTCAAGAATTTTAGATAAGAATGGAAGATTGGATATAGGTCTGTAATTTTTCAAGTCATCTCGATCAAGCGAAGGTTTCTTAAGTAAAGGTTTAATTACAGCTAACTTAAAAGCCTGTGGTACATATCCATTTACTAAAGACAGATTAATCATATCTAAAATGGGGCTGGTAATCAGAGGGAACACTTCCTTAAATAATTTGGTTGGGATAGGGTCTAACATACAAGTTGAAGGTTTAGATGAAGCCAATATTTCTGATAACTCAGGAAGCTTCACAGTCCAAACACAAATCAGGTTCTGCAGTTATTTCCAATGTTGTCTCACTTGCTGAGGATGAAGTAATCATCTTTGGGAGTATGTCAAAGATTTTCTTTTTAATAGAATCAATTTTATTTAAGAAGAATCCCATAAAGTCATGACTGCTAAGAGCTAAGGTAATGGATGGCTCAACAGAGCTATGACTCTGTGTAAGTTTAGCAACTGTACTAAAGAGAAACCTAGGATTATTCTTGTTCTCTTCTATTAATGATGAGAAATAAGCTGTTCTAGCTTGGCGAAGTGTCTTTTTATACAACAGTAGGCTATTTTTCCAGATTAAGTAGAAATCCTCTAGGTGTGTAGAGCGCCATTTTCTCTCCAATTTTCTAACATTGTGCTTTAAAGTATGCAGCTCTGAATTAAACCAAGGAGCTAGCCTCCTATGAATGTTTACCTTCTTTTTCAAGGGGGCTATATTGTCTAATGCATCACGCAATGATGAAGAAACACTATGAACAAAAGAATCAATTTGTGAAGGGGCAGAAACAAAATTATTGCCCTCCACTGTGCTTTTCAGGGATAATGAGGAAATTAAAACTGGAACAGATTCTTTAAAGGTTGTTACAACATCGCCTGATAATGATCTACTATAATGAAATTGTCTTTCAGGTGTGGAGTACTCGGTTAAATTAAACTCAAAGGTTATTAAGAAATGGTCAAACAGGACAGGGTTATGAGAGAATATTGTTATGTCTTTACACTCAATGCCATATGTCAGCACAAGGTCCAGAGAATGAAGACAAAGGTGGGTAGGTTTGTTAATGTTTTAAGCAAACCCAATTGAGTCTAAGATAGCATTAAACGCTATATTTAAGCTATCACTTTCAGCGTCAACATGAATGTTAAAATCCCCCACTATAATAACTTTATCTGTATTTAACACTAAATCAGATAAAAAGTCTGAAAACTGATCTAAAAATTGAGAGTAAGAGCCTGGGGGACAATACAAAACAACAAACAGAAGTGGTTTTAGTGCTTTAGAATTTGGATGAGGAAAACTAAGGATTAAATATTCAAGAGTTGTAGCTATTGATTGGTCTGGGACTAATCAATGAATCGGACTGAAAGATGGTTGCTACTCCTCCTCCTTGCCCAGTATTTCGAGAAATGTGAAAATTTAAATAATTAGTAGGAGTTGACTCATTTATAGTAACATAATCCTCTTGCTGCAGCCAGGTTTCTGTGAGGCAAAATAAATCAATCTGATTGTCACAAATCAGGTCACTAACTAGCAAAGTCTTTGAAGAGAGAGATCTTATGTTCAGTAAGCCACATTTAATTGTTTTATTTTTCTTTTTAGTCTGAGTTGTGTTTATTTTTATTAGATTTTCCTGATTTCCTCCTTTTAGATTATTTTTTAATCTATTGAATTTTGGCCGTAGGCGAGACACTGTCTTAATAGTGTAATGGGTGGGTAGCAGTACAGAAGCTGCAGAGAGGAGTGTTAAACTACGACCCTGCTTCCTGGTCTGAACCCTTGGTTGTCAGAGTTTTGGAGAACTAATAAATTCGGCCAGATTCCTAGAAAGAAGAGCTGCTCCATCCAAAGTGGGATGGATGCCGTCTCTCCGGATCAGACCAGGTTTTCCCCAAACTGTTCGCCAGTTATCAATGTAACCCACATTGTTTTCTGGACACCACCTAGACAGCCAGCGGTTGAATGACAGCATGCGGCTAAATATGTCGTCACTGGTCAGATCAGGGAGGGGACCAGAGAAAATGACGGAGTCCGACATTGTTTTGGCAAACTTACACACCGAAGCAACACTAACTTTGGTGACCTCCGATTGACGTAACCGGGTGTCATTACCGCCAGCGTGAATAACAGTCTTACTGTATTTACGCTTATCCTTAGCCAGCAGTTTCAGGTAGGATTTGATGTCGCCCGTTTTGGCCCCTGGCAGACATTTGACTATGGTCGCTGGTGTCTCTAGTGCCACGTTTCTGACTATGGATCTGCCAATTACCAGAGTTGGTTTCTCAGTGGATGTGTCGCTGAGCGGGGAAAATCTGTTAGAAACGCAGACTGGTTGGTCGTGACCTGTGGGCTGGGATCTAGGACTATGCTTTCTACGTACCGTCACCCAGCCGCCCTGAGGCCCCGGCTGCGTGGGCTCTGCTGGAGGACTGCTACGGGGAGCAGTCCGCGGTGGCTCCGCGCTGGCTAAGGGGCCTCGGCTATCTGCTGGTTTTCCAACAGTGCGGAGCCAGGCCTCCAATTCCGACACCCTTGCCTCCAAAGCTACAAAACTGCTACATTTATTACACGTCCCATTATCACTAAAGGAGGCAGAGGAGTAACTGAACATCTGACACAGAGAGCAGGATAGAGGAGGAGAGAGGAGGAGACTCAGAGAGAGAAACAGCAGAGCGGGTAGCCATGGTGGAGCTAAAGCTAAGCTAGCGACCCCTTACCACTACTAGAAAAACCGTGTAAAACACGGAGAGTCCCCAAACGTTAAAAGTAGCAACAGAAAGTAAGTGTTTTAACATGCTTATGTATTAGAACAAATAAGAGACATCACAGTAGAGAGAAATCAGATCAAACGAGAGATCTTAGATAATGCTCCTTTGTGCACCTTGGATGCAGCAGTCTTTCACTTTATGCATGGGGTGGTAGGGATTGTCCAAAAGTGATATTATTTTAGCTAGAGTCCTTCTGTCTCCTGCCATCTACACTGGGTGTAAGAGGCACCCTTGGACAGAACTGACCTTCTAATGAGCTTATCTAACTACCTTATCTCAGCTGTAAATAAACTGCTGCTCCAACAAACTACACCCTAGAAGATGGCTAATGCCATCGCAGAGTCAAAACAGGTCTCCACGAGCCCCCTCTGTACTCCAAAATATCTCAGTTCCCTTTAGCATTTAGAATCTGCTCTGACCCTTCTTGTAATGACCATCAGTGTTGTGGCTCCAGTCCAGTTTATTGTTCAGGTGAACATCCAGGTACTTATAAGAGTCCACTATCTTAGCGTCAGTTTCCTGTATGCTCACCAGCGTTGGTGTGGTGGGTCTGCGCCTGCTGAAATCCAAATCACCATTTGGTTTTCCCCACGTTATCAGGAGGTTTTTCTGCTGGCACCTGTCCACAAAGTCCTGTGTCCACTGTTTGTACTTTGAGTTGTCCTCACCTGTGATGAGGCAGACTATGGCAGAGTCATCTGAGAACCTCTGAAGATGGCAGCCAGGGGAGTTGATGGAGAAGTCTGCAGTGTAGAGGGTCAACAGGAATGATGCCAGATGATGCCAGCACAGTTCCCTGCAGCCTTGTGTCCTCACATACTGTGTGGCCTTTGTGGTATTCCAGTATCCACTGGGACGAGATGCTCAACTCTTGACAGCTCCCGCTTGTCTCTCAGAAATCCTGGCTGGATGGTATTAATAGAGGAGAAATCAAAGAACATCATCCTCACAGTGCTTCCAGGCTTCTTTGGATGGGTTACCAGAGGACAAAGATGGCTAAGGGCTAACCTCTTGAGGGTCTTCATCAGATTAGAGGTCAGTGCTACCGGCCTGTAGGCTGGATAATGTATGCTAAATTCTACTGTGATAAAATCTTTTCTCTCCTTTAAATAATACAGAAAATGTTTTGTCTAATTTTATTTAATAGTTTTAGCAGTTTTCCTTCCAGCCTTGAATTGCTTAGAATTTCCTCATCAAGATGAAACTGCACATTTACTTGTCAATCATTTTAAGTTATTCGTCTTTAGCTATGAGATATGTTTATTTCTTATGGACTTCTTACTTCATTTTTAACAAATATTGGTGGGACTCAATATTTGAATCTATATCTTTTGTTTCGATATCTTAAACCTAAACGATATTTGTAATGAATATTTCTTTTCTTTTGCAGTGCATTATATACAATTTCTTTATGTATTAACCATGACCCATTTGTTGGCACCCCTGTTAAAGCTGTAAAAAAAGCTTTAGAATAAATCCATCTTTTATTTCAGTAGCATAATTTCAAATTGACAACTATAGAAATGTTTAATCTTTTATTTGAGTGCATTTGTTCAGTTGGTAAAAAACAAAATTCTCTATTTTTTAACAAAACTACCCTTGGCATAAAAAAGCTGCCTCAACAGTCTATTTTAAAACTTTATCCTTTGCCTTTTTATTTGAATCGAAGTTTCTAGAAATCTCTACAACTACTTTTTTTTTTTAATCATTGGAATAGTTATGACATCACACATTTTGTTTAGGCAGTGATCACTAGGCTGGATGAAGATCTAGTTTTATCCTGTAACTTCACACAGTAAACAGGATGCTAAGGGTGGTAAAAAAAACAAAACACAAAAAAACACATCTCTGGGTCACCAAGTCTCCATAACAACCATTAGACTCTATTTACATGTCAACTAATTGCTTGGGAGGGATTCCAGAAAAAAGATGTCTTTGCTGTTCTAGCATTACAACTGCAAATATGTGGAGTTTTCTAAACTCTACTGGGACTTTAACTGGACACAGAAATCTATCTTATTGTATGCTTGTTTCCAGCCTCAGACCTACATCCTATATATCCTGTGTGGTTAGCTGAAGAGAAGAGAACATAAGAGATGACGCCGAACTCTGGATGATCTACAGAGACTGCACAAAGAGCAAAGCCCCTCCTCTCTCCGTTGGTTTTAACCATGGGAAACATTACAGGGGAAGACTCAGTGTGGCCAAAATTAGCTGTACCAAGTAGTCACAGCAAGGGAGACAACAGTTATTGCATTTGGAATTTTGTTAAGGTAGTTCTTAATGTGGGATATTCCTCCCCACTTAATAAATGTATTTAAATTGAAGGGTGGATATTTTCAATATACTTAAGGGTGAGATTACATTGTTGTAACAAAAGATGCATTTTATTAAAACATCATTAGCAGGTGTGCAGGAGCATTCAGGGGCTAAGGGTCTTGCTCAGGATCCCAGAGTGGCAGGCTGTGGAATTCAAACCGAGGAACTTGTGGCCTTTCCAGGATGCAAATACCCTGCTCTCTAACCACTAGGCCACCACTCCCCTTTATTCTACATGTATTATTATATGTGTCAGTTTTTCCACCATATGGATTTCTTCAACAATTCCAGTCCATTGGTTAAGAGTTGGTGGTTCTATTTCCTTGTTATTGCCTTCTTGCAAGCCAGCTTATTAATCTGTTTAAAAACATACCCATGTATATAACAGATACATTCAAAACTGAATGATTTCCAAATACTTTTCACAATTCATTATTTATGTCTTGCCAAAAAGGTTTTATCTTTAGGCATGACCAGAGTATTGAGCATTTATGTCCATCTACTGTACAGTGGAGACGAGGCTCCTTTTGCATGAATGGGCTTTGATTTGCATTCGCCTCAAGACTTTAGTTATCCATTACGCTGGACAACTGTCAGTTCATATATTTTTTAAAGTAATCTCTTGTAATATATTACCCTTTGCACAATGAATTTATAGAACAAAGAAGCTTCCCTTTGTGAATACTGAAAAAAAATAATTGCTCATCTTAATTTGTTTGGACATAATTGGTACGGTCTGTTGAGATGTGACTCACCTTAGAAAGTGCAGGGACTTGGTTTACCACTAGAGGTCAGCAAATGTCTATTATAAACTGAACACCAAAGTTTCTAGCTCAAATGATTTATCAAAATAAGTTTACTTTCCAAAGTAATTTTAGTCACTCGCACTAACAAAAATAAATGAAGATGTCCAACTGCATTCCAGCAAGGATTTTTCAACGGTCACAACAAATTTGTTCTACAATAAATAAATAAGAATAACAAAAAACCTCTGAAAAGAAGAAGCTTTACTTGACATGTAACTAAAGTCTGTTTTGAGGACCAATCTCTTGTTAAATACTTTTTCCCATGCCAAAGGATATAATAAAGTAAGTGAGGACAGAGTATTTACTTTTCTTTCCTTCTTTAAGCTTCTGTCAACAAGACATTAGTGTCCATGAGCTAAAAAATGTGTATATGTCTTTGTAAATAAGCATGCGTTGGTGTATGTGTCTCGTAGCATGTGCATTTGTCCCTTGTTGTTTATTTATGCACAGGGCTCATATTTACACAATATGCATTTCGTGTATGCTGGTCCAGGTGATTCTGGGGCCATGGTGTGACCTGTGGGGAGAGACAGAGAGGGATAGGAGGAGGGAGAGAGAGAGAGGCCCAGGCAGCTGTATTTGGAATAAACAGACATTACCCTGCTGTGCTCTAATTTACTGCAGAGTGGGAATTAAACTTTAAGCTTGTCCCACCCCTCCGCGGGCCAGTGCTCTGCGCTTCTGGCCATCAACAACTACTTGCACAATGTGCGTTATTAAAGTGCTACTCCACCCAAACTCTGTCTTTTTAGTGTCAAATTCGCACCCCACCCCCACAACCCCCACCCCACCCGTGGCTGTGAAAAAAAAAGGATGGCTTCTGGAGGAGTTTAAGTTTTTCAAAAGACACCACGAGGAAGCGGCACTCATAGCTGCATCCTGATGAGATTATGACTGTTGCAATGTTTCACAAGGAATTTTTCCAGACAGTCAACATACTAAACTCAACAACCAACTCAACATACTCTTGAATGTATTTTGCACATAAAAGTCATGATGACAGCTATTTATGTCTACTTTAGATTGCTGTGGTATATGCTGTAAAATAACCAAAATCATCACCAGGTTAAATATGGATCTGACTGTGCCAAGAATTTTCTTCCACTCCCCTTAAACGCTAAAGGATGACATGTGGCTTTTGAATATGAACTTCTCTCTCGCAGTGGACTCAGACAGGTTGGCCTCGTTGCACTCTTGTGCTCTGTGATGTTTTGCAACCACCAGGCCCACCACCTGGATGAGTGGATGACAAACAAACTGCAAATTGTCCTTCCAGTAACTGACCAAATAGATATTTATAACCACCTGGCCTCCTCCCTCATGCCCACCGGGCCCCCCTCTCCCTTTTTCTGTTTAACCACGGCTGGTAGAGCTTCCTTTAAAGACCAGTTGTGTCACTTCTGGCTTTGTTCTTCAACAAAGAGAACTGCCCCTCATCTGCCCGTAATTGGGTTGGCTTTTGGAATGTGCTTAATGTCTCCATGCAGTGAGACAAGATTTGCTGGAAAAGGAGTATAAGTTCATACAGCCTTACTAGAAAAAGCACATTTGTTTATTAAAATGAACTACATTTAAATTAAGCACATTAGTTAGTAAATGAGATGCTCAGTAAAATATGAATTCCAGGATTAACTACTTTTTGTAACAAGTCCTACCTTAAGATTTTGGTTGGAAGTTTAGTTAGCTTTGGCTCTCATGGTAAAAGGCAACACACACCTGCAGCATTAGACGTGTTTCCAAACCTGTGCTCCTATTTTTGTCTGTTAAACAACAACACAACCATTTCTGGTTATTCCAAGGCTCTCGGCCCATCCTGAACCATTGACTCTGTGCAGTTTGCATCCATGCTTCAAGACAAATTCTAACCGTACTTCCTAAATGTCACAACTGAAAAGCCATATTTTCTAATTTGGTGTTTTGCAAAATTTGGTCAGCCTTCTCTTAGCTATTTCTGATCTCAGCTGACAGGACACAGTGTGATCTTTTGCTGTTGTAGTACGTCTGCTTCAAGGTTCGATGTGTTGTCCACTGTATTTGACGGTATTCTGCCTTGGTTGTAACATTTGCCTGTTAGATTAATTCAAATCCAACTCAGTTCAAAAATACTTTATTAATCCCGAAGGGAACTGAAATAAAATTTCATTTTATTTACCTTTCTATCATTTTCAACCATTTTACCCATTCTTCTCTGACCTCAGACATCAACAAGGCCTGTTGGTTTGTAAATTTGTCATTCATTGGATGTCTTCTCTTTCTCTGACCAGTGTCTGTAAATCTGAGTGATGGTTGTACATGAAAATCCCAGTGGATCATCAGTTTCCAAAGTAATTAGACCAACTTGTCTGGCACCAAGACCCATGCCACATTCTGAAGCCCCTTGCTTACCCTGTCTGATGCTTGGTTTGAATGTCATCATGTTACCTACACTACGTTTAGATGCCAAGATGCATGGTGATGCCATGTGATTAGCTGATTCACTGTTTGTGTTAACAACCAATTGAAAAGGTGTACATAATAAATAGGACGGTGATCATCTATCAGGTTGGTAAAAGTTAAGAACTGTTAAATGAGCTGTGACTGGGAACATCTTGTGCTAGAACAAGATTTTTCTAGATTTGTTTCCAGCTTTAGCTAGTTTACTGACAGTGCTAATGTTAATGTCAAACATGCTTACTAGCTGAGCTTTTAAACCCTGTGGTCGCCATTGCCAATGAAAAACACATCTTAGTGTTATTTTTTATTTTTTAGGAAAAATGTTTACATGCCACTTTGTTAAAACGGATTGACCTTCTTAGTAACATTTTTACAAGAGCATCTCGGGCATCCATCAAGCTTGTTTGCTAGTTCCATTGACAGCAGCTTTAAAAATAGCTATCTAAACTAAGCTTGGAGGATTAAAGTTCATAAGGAAGACAATTCTACATAAAAAAATGAAAGACATACTGTTGTCCTGGTGCTTAAGCTCTGTATTCAGCAGACATTTAGCTAAAGCTAATAGTCAAATGTTATTGGCTACAATTTTTGTTATGAGTGCCCCTACTTTATACATTTGCTGTTCCTCTCCTGTCTTCTTACCTCTATTTCACCATTTCTCAACCACCGTTTTTGCGAAAACAAAAAAACCAACCCCCCACACAAACGAAACAAAATACAGAAATCCCACACTCACCATAAATGGAACAATCTGCAGATTTCCCTGTCAGGGTCTGTTTGGTCTCTGTGACTTACACTGCCTCACTAAGGTGGGGTAGTTGGACACACAACAAGGCCAATCAGCGGCACATGTCACCAGTAGTTACTGGGGTGATGTTGACCATGCACAGATAGTTGAGAGAGGATTGGAGGGTGTTTATGGCATTGTTACTAAAAGGAAGCAATTCACAGAGCTCATATTCCACTTCCATGAAGGGAAAATGTTGAAACAGTAGTTGGCAGGCTACCAAAAGCCTGATCCCCTAATTGTCGTCATTAATAGCAAATAATCTCAAAGTACTTACTCTGTATACTGGGTAACATTATGGTGCTCTGTTTAAAACATCTGGCAAGGCTTTTTGGATTAGTTGAGAAATTTGTCTGCAGCAATCAAAAATAGTTTTAAGATTTCTTTGGTCCAAGCAAAAATGTTTAGTTTCTTCCATGAGGAGCTGTGTAGCTTTTGGTCTTTAGGCAACCTTGTCACCAGATTCCAAATCTTTTGGTTTTGGTCATGACTCATTTACTCCTGAATCCTTCACCTTTCACCCCCAGCCTCACTCTCCATGTCACTCTCCAGCTATCCCGGATAAGTAAATACATGATGTAATGTGTGGTTTTCGGCTTCACCTCCCACCCTTCTCCATTGTACCAAAGTTGATTCAACTGGAGCCCAGCTGAAAGAGACCCTGAAATGATCAACAAGGTCCTGAAAAAGGGAGACTTGATTCTTGAAGAGTTGCACAGGGAATGTTTTTGGGCAGGTAAGACTGACAATGGAGAACACGTCACCTATCCTCACATCTATCTGGTTGACTGTCTGGGCAAGGGAACCTAAATCCCTCCAGCGACTCCCAACCCCTCTGGCTGTCTAGACTCCAGGTTTGAGGTGGGAGATTGGGGCCGTTGACTCCAGCACACGGCAGCCGCTGCCTACCCCTACTGTTCTAATGATCTCCTCCAGGGCTTGCTGACCCATTGTCATACACATCCGCTGCCACAATTCACAAGTCTGTGATCCTTCCACGCTGGTGCCTGGACTCTGAATGACTTACCTAACTACTATGATCAAGTCTGTTTGTGTGAGTGTGTGTAAGCTTTTCAAGAATAAGAAATCTTTATATGTAGTCTTATTTTAATTACATTGGGCTCAAACAGCAGTGAGCTTTTATAAATCAAAGGTTTTGTTGGGTCTTGTGTGTCTTGTATTCTGACTTGTAAAACAAGAAAAAGAGCTAATCTTTGAACACAAACAGGTGAGACTTGAGGAATGGCAGCAGTAAAAAAGATTACAAGCCCTCAGTGGATGTATACATTTTCTTTCACACTTGATTTCCTCATTGAAAGATCATTACAAAAGTATTTAGAACTGGGATCAAGATTCCAGAAAAGAAAACACCCATAACTCAACTTCTCTCATCAAACAGTCAATGCATTTTCTTGCAAGGCTGTGTTTGGATTGTGAGATTTATCAGGAGAAGTTTTGATACCTTTTCATCAGGATGTCATAATAGACCAGCCTGGATGATAAAGAGAGTCTAAACATACTGCAGATTTCTGTTTTAAGAGACAAAAGCCAAGCAGTGAGCATGGAATAATCACAGAAAGCAAACCCAGGTAAAGTACAAAAGTGTGTAAGTTATCACTTGTGAGTAACGATGAACATTGCATTTTAAAGGCATTCATTTGAGCATCTGTCACTTTCACCTCTACATGAAAGTAAATTTGATGGTAAAGCAGACACCCATAGGGAAGATTAATGAGGTGTGCCTTTTCTCTCTCTCGCACTTTATCCCTGAGGTCAGTGTGTGCAGGAATCCATTTAGGTTGGCCGTTCGGGTGAACATACTGAAGTAAACACGAAGAGAGACAGCAGGTTAATGTTCCACTAACTCAGATTAAACAAGGAGCTTTCTTCACCTTATTTAGCTTCTCTTAGGTTGTCTCCTTCTGGTCGTAGAGTATGCTGCACTCCAGGTGTTACGTAGTGGTTTTCTTCTTAAGACTTATATGTATTGTGTATGTGGCAGCCCAAAGTGACATGTCCAGTAGTGGGCTAATTGTTATTTGCAATACAAGATAAAAACAGTGTATTTCTCTTAAGTGCTTGCTCTAGCAACATGTTCACTGAAGGAGACTGCAATGTATTGTGGTTTAGTAATTTCCAACTTCCAGGGACCTTCCTGATCAACTTTTTCTTAAAAACACGCAATTACCACATCCTTTAAACAACCCTGTAGTGTCAATGAATAGAAATGTTTTCTGTGCTCATGACATAACACAACAAATTGAAAAAGTCTAAGTTCTGTTGCTCTAAAGTTTTAAAAGATCTGGTTAGAGGGAAACTGAGTTAGAGGAAATGAAATGCTTGTGTTTTCATCTCATTTGAATATTGAGTATTTAGGATTACAAAACACACAAAAATGCTGGCAAATAGGGTGCACTGTTGAAAGCTAAACACTGTGAAAACAAGTTCAGTGAATAAATTATGGGTTAAAAGAAATGACATGATTTATGCACATTGGATTTTCCTTGTCCCAGAGAATGAATGTTGTAACATAGTTGTTAATCACCAGTGTTTTTGTTTTATTTAATTTTTTCTTTTTATATGTCCTTCTCCTCCCTGTTGTATAACTTTCACACATGACTTATTTTTATGACCCTAAAAATTTCAAATTTTGTTTTCCCAATTTACAAAACATTCTCTTTAAATATTCTATACTTTTGCGTTTGCCAAAATCGTTTGGGGGGGCCACAAAATGTATTCTATAAAGATTTTTGAATTGCAATGGTGAGGTTAAAAGGACATGTGAAAAATTTCTGGGTTTTGCAATTTGTCCAGAATAAATGATTATGTAAAGGGAAGGGGAAGGTTCTGCAATACAAGCAATGTGTCATACTGCTCAACATCAAGGCTCTTGTCTCTCAAGGAGCGGCTATCACCTGCAACGCAAACAGGTTTTTAATTGATAATTGTCATGTCGAGAAACCGGCACTGGAAACGGGAAACATTAAAGTATATTTTATTTTTTTTTACAGATATATAACTCACAAACAGTCAAAAGCTGTTTTAGTCTCGTAGATTACATATGACTAATATGTTGTTAGCAAATTATTACTAACAGAAGACTTCAACTAAGATAAGGTGCTTCATTTGGTTAGTCTTGCTTGCTCCAAATTTGGAACATAGTTGCTAACTATGATGTGTTTGACTGTTTTAAATAAAAACCACCCAACACAAAGGCTATACTGCCACTCACAAAAGATGCTCTTTGTTTTTGAAATGTTTTGCACATTTCCAAATTTACTTGACAATTACAGAAAAATGACACTGCATACACAGTGATTTTTTTCGAGGAATCAGAATAAAGGGGGGCTGAGTCCAAATTTACATCACACTATCATTTGTTTTAGGTTACTTGTTAAAAACATTGAAAACAATGCACCATTTTGCTTCTTCTTTAACAGTTTTGCTCTTTGGGTTAATCTGTCACATGAAACCAAAACAAAACGCTTTGGTTTCTTATAAGACAATGGCAAACGTTGAAAAGTTCAACTGTGTGAATAGCTTTGCCGGGCCTTGTGTGTGTTTTGCTGTCTTTTCTTTTGACATGGCTGGATGTTCTGTTTAACTCCTAAAACAACATGCTAAGAAATCAAAATTTTTTGTTGTGTTTGTCCTTCTTTTTGTCTTTATTAGAGGTTGCATAATGTTGCTTTCACATAAAGGAAATCCATCCTCTCAGGCTGAAGCCTACACCTTCCACACATGCGTAGATTTCTCTTGCTGTCACTTGTAGGGTGGGAGCTTTGGCCTCAGGACCTCATCAGATCTCCACGAAGACCTACATGTGTTTGGCCAGTCCCGACTGTTTTTCAATGATGTTTCACACTGTCAAGGTTGACTTATCTGAGTGGGAAACCGTGCCCAAGGAATAGACTTATCCCACAGACAGCGTTGGAATGTTTTTACAGTCTGGCTTTGGGGAAAGCATTAAAATTAGTTATTCTCCAGAATGTGCAGAACTGCCACTGTGTTTCTATTTTTCATTATTTTTTTTATTTTATTTGCTGTTTTAAAAAATCTTTGCAAAATTTATATTGGTTTTCTTACTAAAAGTGCAAAAAATATAACTTTTGTATGCAGTGTACCGATTGGACATATTTTGTGGTGGTTGGCTTAAAAAATAAGCGCATATGTTTATAGTCTTTTAAGGAGATAAAAACATGAATTATAGTCCAAATTTGAACCAGTTATTTTAATATAATAATAAATAGAACCAACTCCTTTTCATCTAGGTCATCTTTTGTTTTCCTTTCTTTTTTCGTCCACAAGTAAAGAGCCGATAGGACTAAAAGCCCCCTCTGAGGCTTGGTCTTCCACTGGTATCCTTAATGGATGTCAGATGTATGTGAGAGGAGGCCATAGCGTGAGTGTGTTTCATGTTAGTTCTCAGCATGATGAGCAGTGTAGCAGCTGGGGATGAACAGAAACTGCCTCAGCCTCTTTACAATAACTCTATTTTTCATCCCCCTGTTCCATCCTGGCTTCTCTGTTTTTCTCAGCGTAATATATTGGTATTAATAAAGGCAAACAAAGGCAAACATTCTTTAATGGTGGAGGAAGATATGTTGGGTTCCCTGAGAACAAGACAGCAGCCTTCTCGCTTCTTCTCACAATAAATCTTTTAGCTATTTCAGTGGCTTGAGAGCCAAGCTCTCTGTTAATGTTTCCCAAAGTTGATTACAAAGGGGTTTAAAGCAGCTGTATTGTCTTTGCTCTCAGTAAACCAAAATTAAAAATTTTGTATCATTTTAGAGTTGAAAAATAATTTGTCCGGTAGCAATTGATAAACCAGATGTGGTTCTTTCCAATAAGCAACATCAGAGTGAAAAGAAGTAAAAGCTTGACCCCCTTCTGGCAACAAGCATCCCAAATTGCTTAATAGGAATTTGAGTTTCCCCACAAACTTCTTTGTTGGAACGACACTCTTTTACCACAACCATTAAACACTTTGGCTCCCATTTCCACAGAGTGCTCAGTAACATTAAGTTTGGAGCACTTGAGGGTTTAGGTTTGCAGTATTGTTCCTTGGGGAGACGCTGGATGAGGACAGTGCTGGGCTGCCAAGCCTAATGAGTGAATAATACAGCATGACTACACACAGTATGGTGTTGGTTGCATTTCATAAGGTGACTCAAGCCAGGTGTTTTTGTAAAGGGGAACCAGTGTGAAGCAGGAGTTTGAGTGTATTGAGTTCAACAGACAAAGATGTGATGGTGTGAAAACCGGTCCAGCAAGAGTTTTGGGAAAATGTCTTTCTCTGTTATGGCTTGCGAGATATAGGGCCCCAGAATGCAGACGAGCAGGCAGCGTGATGGTAAGTGCAAAAGGTTTAATAACAAAAACTCACTCACAGCTGGAGGCAGGAACAAAACAACAAACGGACAGGCGAGACAGGCATGGCATGATCAAAAAACAAGACATGATATGAGAAATGGTTCCGCCCCGAATGACAGAACACGTGTGTATTTATGGAGTGTAAACCAGGTGGAGCTAAGAGACAGATTAGTTTGGAGCAGGTGAACCGGATAAAGATAATTAACGGAGAACACAACGTGACAGGAGCAAAACATGGCTTGAACAGAACGCAAATCCAAGGAAACAAACTAATAGAACTATAACTAGAAAACATGAAACAAAAGCATTAACAGGAAAATAATAAACAGAAGCATGATTCAAAACTTGAGCAGTGAAAAACATATAAGGAAAAATCCCGAAACCAAAAAACCAAACAACCCCAAATCATAACACTTCACTGCGCATTTTAATCAGCTTAGACACAAATTGCTCAATGAGGCACAATGGTAAATTAGAATATAATATTTCCTCCTTACACGTTTGCACTTAAAAAAATATATACAAGTAGGCAAAGTGGAGTAAATTTGATGAGTTTTCCCCAAATGATCTGCATAGGATTGTTAGCTTATAAAACCAATCAGCTAAAAAGTTGTAAATGTAAAAAACGCTCTCAAAAGTGTGCCCTCCCCTATTAAAATGCCAAGTTAATGTAAATTTAATAAATATCCCATACAATTAGTTAGGTGAAAGCTAGACCAAGTACAGAGCCATGGTCAGAATTTGATGAGATTCCAGGTAAGTTCATCGCCCACTAACAACCACAGCACCTCTAATGTCTCTTTCATATCGCCAATGCCTTAACATTGTTGTTCACCTCTGCTTCAAAATTAGCCTGTGAGCCACCAATAAATTCTTTAAAGCTGCAGTTAAGATTATTAAAATATAGTTCTTTTCAAAGGTCAAAAGCGGTTAATATCTTATCCATAGTCTTGGTATTTTTACCTATCAGGAACAGATGAGATGTAACTAATTAGATCAAAATCAAAACAAGTGCAAACACAAACATTCCAGATTGGTTTATGAGAGCACAATTTTATCATTTCATCACTGTCGAATTGCATTGGATGTTTACAACTAGCACATTTTTCAAGCTGTCCTTTGACATTTAAAGTACTCTTGGGACCCCCAGGCCAGCAGGAAGACCGTAAGTAGCTGCATATATCACCTTTGCCCTGGGCTGGCTTTCCTTTGTTGCATCACTTTTCCTGACACCTTCGCATTATAACTTGTTTTATTGTGCTGCAGCTATCAAACATTGGGTTATTCATGGACGTAAAGATGCATGTTTTCATAGCATTTTTTGATATTTTGGAAACCAGATTTGTGTTTTGGTACAGAACATTGTTGAAAAGAGAAAGCAAGATTTTTTTTGCAGGACATGTCTTTACAGACAAAGATCAGATTTGAAAGTGTGACATTTTTGCTAACAGTATACCATACAAATATTCCCATCACAATACTGGATGCATGTGACACATTGCCATTGCTTCTCTCTTTTTTCTTACATTCTTGTGCAGAGACGTGTCTATTGCCTATTAAGTTGCTTCCATTATTCTGCAAAATATTAAAACATGCATGAGATTATTTTTAATGATTGCTTTATTATGTTTGTATGTGAATTACGAACTGACATTGTTTCTGGTTTCTCTGTTTTTTCAGACTTGTACTGTTGTTTTTGTATTAGCAATATCTCTGGTTTACACAACCTCCTATGAATAATGGCATAAATGTGGGTTTAGTCCAGATGTCCCAACAGCAAGTCAGGGTTGAAACTGGTTTGTTGAGTGAAAAACAGGAAGCTTATTTTTTTTTATCCCTCCTCCATCTGAAGGTAAATTTGTAAATCACAGCCTACTAAAAATAGGACTAAAGGAGTACCTCACTGGTAAAAATGTGTTGCAAACAGTTCCTGATCAAATTTAATTATGTGGCAACTTGGGAGAAGAATGTTGGACTATGCAGCATGTAACAATTTCTTTCATGCCGTTTTGTTTCATTATGAGACTGAATTTCATAAAGCATCATGAAGACAGGTCAGAGATAAGGTTGTGGAGAAGTTGAAAGCAGGGTTAGGTTATAAAACAACATCCCAAACTTTGAACAGTTCATAAAGCAATTTTCAAAAGATTTGTTTTGTGGTACTAGTGGCCTTTATTTAGTCATTTCTTGAAAGTAGGCATACAGTAAATGTGGTGAAGAGAGATGGAAGACTTGCAGAAAGGTCAGTGTGACCAGGACTCAAACCAGACTTGTCGAGGGCTGAAGCATCTCTATAGATGGGTCACACGCTTTACTGCTGTGTCATCGCTGCATCCCATAGAGCAGTTTTCTATGTGTTGTTTGAAAATAGAAGGGCAATGTTACAAACAAAAACCTAATATGTGTCCATCTGACAGGCAAGGAAAATAACAATCAAAGGCACATTTCAAAATTGAGACCCAGTTGCCCTGGCTGTTTGTTTTATTTGTGAGCATTTCCAGTGTGGAGACCAGGAGACCAAAACATGGCCATTACGTCAGAAGATACTGAGCACTAACTCCTCCCACAGGAGTAATGTCATCCAGGGCCTTGGTCAGATTATGAGAGTGAGAGAAAAAGGCTCACATCATGGATGTAAACAAACTGGCTTTCAGAAAGAAAACTAGAAAGAATAATTTTATCACAGCGACTACACTTTATACCTATATAGAGTCACTACAAACAACACTTCACAATTATGCACTACTTTGTGGGTTGATCTGTAACACAGAATACATAAAAACATTAAGGTTTTTTTGTTGAAAAACATGAACATTTTGAAAGATAAAAAGGTATTAATACTTTTGCAAAGCACTGTATGTATCAAACTAAACTCTGTGTGAGTGCCTAACCTTTTCACAATGGACATCTTTCCTTCTTTCTATCACATTGTACACCTGTCCCGTGTATTTTGATAACAAACAGGGCAGAGGTAAAATCATCTGAATCAATTTCATCTCTTCATTTTTGATTTTGAGATGATTTCTGCACAGACGTGAGGAGGGAGGAGACAAGCACAAAGTCAGGAAAATAAATAGGTTCTATGAATCTCTTTGGTCTTGCCATTCAACCTCTAACTGTTACATCAGCTCCTAATAACAGTAAGTGTCTTACCTCTGCCAGGAAGTGAAATGGTGCCGGAAATGTCACAGCAATGAGAAAAAACGAAGAGACATAAAGAACTGTATAATAGGGGGTTCAAAGGCAGCTCAGTTGTTGAGGAGGTGAGGGCAACTGAGGTTGGAGCAGGTTGACTGATCATTGGGGAATTTGAGTGGGTAGCCAGTTGGTAGCCTTTCTTTTGCTCTGCGGGGTGGGGGCGGAGAGCCTCATTATATCTCTCTCCATGTCGGGCCCTTAAGTCCATCTTCTCAGCGCCTGTTCTGTTTGTTTAGAGAGCCAGAGCCTTTTAAAGCTACGTTTGGCCTAATGAGCCCATTATCTGCCAATGATCCACAAAGAGGCCCTCCTCTCACTCGCTCCCCTCTCTTACTCTCACCCTATTTCTCTGCCACCTATCCTCCTACCACCTATCCTTTTTTTCCTTCTTCTGCACAGCTTGGAGTCTTTCTCATTTTACCCTGTTTAGCTCATTTTCTCCTCCCGCTGCTCCGCTCTTTTCCCAAACCTGTCACCCACTGAGCTCATTTCATTTCCTCAGGACAGCACAGAAACCTCCTTCCTTTTAAAAACACCCGCCTCCCCCTCCTTTGAGGCTACGTATTTTATGCTGTTATTGGAAGTGCTTTGGTCTGGTTTTAACTGCCTCACACCTGCAGACATTGTTGACTCTCTTCATCACAGCTGACACTGTGAATTAATAGTGTAGCGTCAGAGGTAAGTTGACTTCCAGAGAGTGCTGTAGAAGATTTGTGGAAGAATACAGGATGCTGACCTTTCCCTTAGGAATAAAAAGCTGTGTACCCCTCCGCTATTTCAGATGACCTTGTTCATGCTGCCCCATTCTTGAAGAAGTAAGCATGGATCAGAGCTCTGTTTGGGCCCGGCTGCCCTTGTAACACTGAGGACTTAATTATGGTGATCTGGCAGCGGTGAAGAAAATGGAAGGAATGCTGTCCTCATGGCCGTGCTCGCAGCAGGATTAGCTGCACGGGTTGCACTCTTCAACCTCCAAAGGCTGGATGTCTTTCCCCTTTTGCAGCTGCTTTTGTTTCGCTCTCCAAAGGAAAAAGGGCATAAGGAGGAGGGAGGGGAGGAAGAAAAGAGAAGGAAAAAAAGACAAAGAAAATTAATCTGCCCAGTGCAGGATCTTAATTCGATTTAATGAAGGGAACCAGAAGCCTGAGAGGCTTTAAGCTCCCACACCTTCAGTGGACACGTACACACACACATTCACACACACTCAGCGCTCTCTCATGTAGGTCCTATTGATCTATTGGAGCAAACCGTATTAAAGGCAATTATGTTATTCACCAGCCGTGGCAAATCCATTTCTTTGCTTTATTTTCTTGCTTCTACATGAAAGGGAAATCTATTAAGCTTGAACGTGATGCTTCCTGCTCGGTTTTGGTGTGAGATCGGAAACATTTGCTTCCGACTTGCAATAATACTTTTGTCACACGTCTTTGAACCAAATTCTTAAGCAAAAAACAGAGACATAAAATGCCCTGGCATTTGTCCTTTTGTGCTTGCTGTTGTTATTTGAATAATATGCAGTGCCATATATAGGTGATATGGTTCAGTGTCCAGGTCAGCAGAACCAAGAGGTGGGGTGCCCCAACAAGGTTTCTTTTACTCATTTAAATGTCATTTCATGAGTGATTGGCTTCCCCAGTATAAGCACTGCAAGAGTCATTACTGTACACCATGACTGGCTAGTGATGCTAAAGTTGGGGTCTAATTCCTAGATTTGCCACGCAGCTTTTACAAATCGGAATTGTGTTTCATCATCTGTACCTTAAAACCCGAAGATCTTGTACCGCATCAAGTATATATAGGTGCCCCAAAGTGGTCAGAAAAGGATTAGCTGAACTAATCAGAAAGTGAGACATACCATTAGTTACAGTTTTGGGTTGAAACATCCAGCATGCTCAGGGAAGCAAATTGTCTTCACTGCACAGTGCAAGATTAAGTAATGGTATTATTAAAAGACAACTTCAACTTTTAGGATGAGGCATTTATTCGTTATTACTGTGCGTTTTTGACAGTAAAAGCAATTTAAAAGGCAAAAAACAAAAAAACACATTCCAAATCCTGTCTGTGCTGAAGGAATGGCCAAATGCCCTTAAAAGTCTGTGGCAGTGTGGCTTGTCTGAACAAAAATTTTCAATGCTTCTTTGTAAGTAGATGATAAAGGAGTGTTGTTTTCCTGTGACGATGAAAAGGCAGTGACTCAACAGTGTGATAGAGGTATCAGACTGGTCACATTTAAACTGGATTGTTTAGTATTGAACAGGGATTCTTTAAAACACAATTTAAAATTTTTAAGACCTTTGTTCTATTTGTTTGCAATGGGACAACTTTAGATTTAAATGAGTGCTGAAAACTGAATATACAAACAGTTCAATAATAATTCTAGGTTCTTTAAAATACAGTTACAATATAGTATGAATCCATACTATTCTACATGTGCAGTTTAAATAAAACATCATTTATATACAGTCATATTCAATTAACTAGAATATGTGTTCCAGTGAGACTTGTTTGTCAGACCAAAAGTAACTTTTGAAAATAAAAACCTTTAAGCAGACATTTAACGTTTAACAGCCCACATTTCTGTGACAAAAATGTTTTTTTTAATCGATCAGATATAATGTTGTAATCTTAAATGTTGTGTTTTCAATAGCTCTAAGTTTACAATCATCACAGTTAACATAAATAAAGGCTTAAACACATCTGTCTCTGTGTAATTAATCTATTTAATGTGTTTCACTTAGTGAACTGAGTTACTTAAATAAATTAACCTTTCAATAATATTCGAATTTATTGAATATGACTGTATTTGTTGCAACCTGTGTAAAAACGTACCTTGGTGGGATCTTTATGCAGCATACCAGACCTGCCATAAAGCAAAAACAATCACAGAAAAAGGCTTCTCTTTCCACCCCTTTATAGTTCCCGTCTGTAAAATAAGAGCAAGCAAAAGCAGCATTTCCATCCTTCCTACCAATGCAGGAGAAGCCCATTACTATGTTCATCTTCTCAACATTTGACAGGTGGAAGTAGAACTTTGGGGTTTATGTTTTAATTATAAAGAATTCCAGATGTGTAGGGGACTCATAAATTAGAAGCAGAGCTACTCAAATGTCTTTTTTCAAAGGGACCAAGCAGGTCAGCATCTGCTTCTCATTGTGAGCAATGTTATTAAGGGCCCTGACTACAGAAAGGCCCAAGTCCCCTGTCTGGCCCCACAATAATTGACACTATTAAATGTGCCTAAACAGATTTAGAGCATCTAGAAAAGTTACATTTGCCTTGCAGAGTGACTCTAATCATCTATTCCAGATTGAAAGAACCAAAGGAGGAGTAGGCAAACTCTTAATCTGTTGCTTGATATGGAGGTAGTGAAAAAAGTAGCGTAAATCTGAAAAGTTATGAAAAAGCACAAATACAGAGAAATTAGAATGCCTTTGTGAAGGAATGTCAAGGAAGGTATGTGTGTGGGTGGGTCTGGGTGGGTGTAGGTGTTTGAGGATCCTGGGAGTGATGTATAGATCTGAATCATATCACTACTGTTTTGTTTTTATTACAACAAAATAATGTTGCACAGCTATAGCTAAAGCTAAGCTGAATTCACATGAAGGTCGTAAGAAAAGCAATTGGATTTAATTCAATTCAGTTTATTTTTAGTGCCCGTTCACAGCAGCAAGTCACTAAATAGCACCTTTCTAAAAAGTACCCTTTGAAGTTTTTCACATGTGCTGTATTCACATTACAACCACTACTTTTCTGTCACGATCTGCTGGTGTTTGGGGTTTTGATTTTCTTCTGTGTATGTTTTGACCATTTCTTTACTGTTTACTTTGTTCTTTAGGTGTTTTCCCTATTAGTTTATTATTTTGTGTTTTAATATTCTAAATCCATCTAGAGTTAATTTATTGTTAGATTTCTGTTAATCCTCTAGACTTTTCTGTGCTGCTGCTCATCACCGTGAAAAGCCTCCCTCCTTCAGTTGCCTTGTATTCTTTCTGGCACAGCTGCTCCACATCTTATCCAATTAACTTTTCTGGTTAATCTGTGAATTCCCCATCCTGCCTCTGTATTTAAAGTCTCTGGTTTCATTATTCACTACTGGATTTTTCTATTGCTGCTTGTTTTGTGCCCGTAATTGCCTGACATTTTAGTTCCACGTCAGTTCCGTGTCCTGCCTCTCCGTGTAAGTTACCAGTTCAGTTATTTATAAATGGTTCTACTCACCAAGTGGCTCCCAAGTTCCAGTTTGAACTTTGCTTTTGTGAGCAATGAGCAAATCTTGACAGAACAATTCAGTCACTTGGACCAAGAAGATAGTTGAGCATCAGAACTAACCCAGTGGATCCAGCAGCAGGAGGAAGAACCGAGGGCCTTGTATGGAAAGGACATAAAGATCCTGCCTTTTCAACTGCTGCTAGAGGAGATGCAGGAGACCTTTCAGGGGTCCCGGGTGGTGCTCACAATGCCAGGCTTATGCCCCATGGCGGTATACCTACTCTCCATCTCTTGGACATGGTCTGTTGGCCCTGTGAAGAGGACACCAGCATCACCAGCCCACCTCGCTGCCGGGGCCCGAGCTTGATGCCTTGCATTTCCAGGGTTCCAGGTCCCAGCCACCGCTCCAGTCTCCACCATCCATCCTCATCTGCTGTTACAGCAGTTCCCACATCTGCAGAAGCAGCATCTCTCACTGCAGTGACTGTAGCCGTAGCCGCAGGTCACAGGTCTACTGTCAGAGACTCCCGTGGTTCAGCCTTCATTATCACCACCATCAGCATCTCCTGTTTAGCCTTCTTCTGCTGCACAACAGACTTTTCCAAGGGGTCCTTTGGGGTTCAAGGACAAGCAGTCTCACGTTCCTGTGCCCGAGTAATCTGAGAGGTTCGAAGACGAACCACCTCCTGTTCCTGTTCACAACCTGTTTCTTGATGAGGTAGTCCAGGTTGATCCATCTCATGTTCCTACTCCTGAGTTCCTCGATGTGGTTGTCCAGGTGGACCCGCCTCGTGTTCCTCTTCCTGAGTTCTTTGACGGACACAGGTTCCACTCCAGTGGGTCTGTGATATACTGGGAATCTCTGTAGGATGTATGCAACCTTTTGCCCATCTCCAGAGCCTCGTTGAGGGTTCCAGTGGCGCTCTCCAGAGGTCCGTCGAGGGTTCTGTAGGCTTCCATGCTGTTCTCCAGAACTCCGTAGTTCCACCGCTGCTCTTCAAGGTTCCTACGAGAGTTCCATTTGTTCCGCTGCCATTCTCCAGGTCTCCTCAGGGGGTTCTACTGCTGTTCCCCAAGGTTCCACTGCTATCCTCCAAAGTTTCTTCGAGGGTTCCAGCGCTGTTCTCCAGGGTTGCTTTGCGGGTTCCAGTGGTTCCACTGCCACTCTTCAGGGTTCCTCAAAAGGTTCCACTGCTGCTCTCCAAGGTTTCCTTTGAGGGTTCCAGGTATTCCAGCGGCGTTCTCCAAGAGGGTTCCAACAGTTCGGCCATCATTCTCCAAGGTTCCTCAGAGGGTTCCATTGCCGTTATCCAGTGATCCTTCATGGGTGCCACTGTGTTCTGGCCAAGTCTGCAGAGTTCCACCTTCGGTTCCAGTTGCCTGAGCTGCCTCCTGAGTTCCTGCAATCTCTGGACCAGCTTCCACAGCTTCTTAGTGGGCTCCAGTTGGCTGTGAGCCAGTGCTCAGAGCTCCTCCTTGGTTTCAAATCTCCAGGCTCCAGGGCCACCTCCACCCGCCCTGTTTGGGTTGTTTTTTGTGACTTGATTGGTGTGAAGGTGTGTTTTTCTCTATGTTGCACACCGTAAAAATGATTACAAAAAAATTATAATTTTGTCTTTTATGTTTAAAATTCATTGTATCGGCACAGATAAATTGGGGCAGAAACTCTCACGGGTGTGAAAGGGTGAGAAGTTAATTTGACAGATTTTCCTCCTTGCTTTGCTAATGTAAAAGTCCCCCACCACCTAACCCCCATCTCCTAATCTTTCCAAGCTCTCCAACACCCAGACACCTTAGAGCCTCATCATTTAGCTTGCATTTCTTACCATTTTTATGTCCCATTGCTCACATTCACATGATTGGATTCCATTTCTAAATAAAACATTATCCCCATTTCTTCCTCTTACCATTAGTAAGAATTGCTACTTTCCACACACACACACACACACACACACACACACACACACACACACACACACACACACACACACACACACACACTCTTGTTTTGCTATATGTAGTGAGGACCATGTGTTGACTCCCATTGACTTCCATTAATTTCCAGTCATTTTCAACCCTTTCTATCCCCTAACCCTGACAATAACCCTAAACCTAACCATTACCAGTGCATGGATAACCCTAACCTTAACCTAAAGTCAATTCACACCTTAGTCCTAAACCTAACCGTTAGCAAAATAGGTCCTCACTTTGGTACAAACGGTCCTCAATTTGATGGTGAAATTGGGAAAATGGTTCTCACTGTGATGCCAAGACAGGAACACACACACACACACACACACCACACACACACACACACACACACACACTCTCATGTGACAAAGCTCCCTCCATCACTGCAGTGCACACTGACCCGAGACGAAACCTTTTCTCAAAGGGAAACATCCTGCTCTGCAACACTTTGGCTCAAGTGTGTTTTCTCCAGGGGCATTAAGGGTGCACGGGTGGGCGGCTGGGCAGGTTGTGGGAGGAAAGGGGGGGTGGGGGTCCAAAGTGATGTCGGTGTGGTACTTGAGCTAAATGGGGACCATGTTGGTGTATCTTCACAGACTGTCAATCACAAGGCTCCTGATTTGTGTGGGGCGGGGGGCTCTGCAACAACTCAGAAGAAGATGAAGGGTCATAAACAGCAGTTTTGAAGGTGGCGGTGGTGGGTAATGGGCTTGGCGTGAACATGAACATGTGTATGTGCATGTGGTGTGTTTCTTACTCAGTGGAGAACCATATAGGGTCCTTGCTCTGCTCACTCACCATGTGTTCCCTTAAAGAGGAGAGTGTTATGGGTTGCATCAAAGAATTGAACATGGGGACTGAGAGAGATACGCTGCCTTTGCTATGAAAAATTCTAAAATTTTTTTCTTTTCTGTAATTAAAAAACAGATCTTATGTCCCACACACTGTACATATGCTTGGTAACAGAAGTTAATTTTCACTAGTGTAGTTTTGTAATTTTTATCAAACCCTAATTTTTTGCCCTAAAGTTCATAGTTTCTATTGATATGACTGGTACTAAATAGTAATAAAAGTGGTGTTTGCTGATAAAAAAAACAACAGCAAAAAGCAAAAATTGTTACATACTGTAAAAAACAAACAGATTAGTAATTAATGAATGGAAGATGCACATATGTTACTTTTTAACATAAAAAATCTACTATTTTACATACCTTCACCTTTATAGGTACAGATGTACCATATTTTAGCTCACATCACACTCTTTCTCCAAATACTCAACACCTTCAACAACAAGCACAGAATTAACTGGGGATAAACTTTTTACATGGAAAAAAATAAAGTTTGTAAAGTTTATTATGATTCAAATTTCTACAAGGTCATTGAATTGCTAACAATTTCTAACAATTTGAGCATAAGTATAAAGTATAAAATTGGACTGCAATCTAAAAATAAAATTTAAAAAAAAATATGTAAATATATCTAAGTAGTTATGTAAATAAATTATTTTTCTAATGATTAAACATTTTAAATGGTGAACATATGCAAAATATTTCAGGTTTCAAAGAAATTTTTTTTTAAAGAAGAAAAAACATTACAATGACAACAAAAGGTAAACAACTCTAAAACTACTTCCTGATAGTTCAACTTTTTTAGAGTTTAATAGATTCACAAAGTAGCGAAAGACTCAAAGAATGAAAACAAACCACACTGCCCAAACTATTCGCTCACATGGCTTCACACAAACATGAACTTGAGTAGCATCCCATTCTTAATGCATGGAATTTAATATAATGTTGTCCCAACCTTTGCAGTTATAACATCTCTAATTATTCTTGGGAGGCTCTCCATATTATTTTGGATGCATTTGTGGGAATTTGCTGTCATTCTTCTAGAAGCACATTTGTGAGGTCTGACACTGATGTTGGACAGCTCCCAGTCTCTGCACTAATTCATCAAAAGGTGTTCTGTTGAGTTAAAAAAACAACTCTGAGCAGGCCAGTTAACTTCTTCCTCACCTAATTCACTTCTCAATATCTTTGTGAGCCTTACTTGTGCACTGGTGCATATTCATATTGGAACAGGATGGGATGATCTCCAAGCTTTTCCCACAAACCAGTAGTATTAAAAGTTTATTTCATTGGAACTAAGTGTCCAAGTTCAAGATCAAAAAACAGCCATACACCATAACCCTACTCTACAGAGTCAGGTAAGAGATGTTCTCCTGGCAACTGCCAAGCCCAGATTTTGTCCATTGGATTGCCAGACAGAGTGGCATGTATGCTACTCCAGGAAACATGTCTCCACCTCTCCAAAGTACTTAACTTGGGCATGTAAGACTTGTATGCAGTTTCTAGGCCATGAAAACCCATTCCACGAAGCTGTCTACATACTGTTCTTGTGCTAATCTAAAGACAACAAGAAGCTTAGATGTCTGTAGCTAATTGCTCTGCAGACCAAACAATTAAATTGGTTTTATTGACTTGGGTATGCTAATGGTTGAACTTTCAAACCTTTCTGTAGAAAGTCAAACCCCGCCATTACTTTGTATAATTGGAGCAATACAACATGAGAAACATGAGAAAGATGAAGATACTGTACATCATTTAACTCTGATGTTGCCCTTTTTTAAATCCAACATGTGACAGCTTGATTCTGTGCAAGTACAGAACAGTGCTTTATGTGCAAACATTGGGAAACATCAGTTTAACTTTCAACTTTTGTGACATATCAGTTGGTTGTTATTAACCTTTCAAATCTTTTTCACGCAGGGTGGAGTTTTAGAAAAGGGTTGCAGTAGTACTGACATCACTTTGTCTCTGCAAATTTTATTACAGCAGAGGCTCTTGTAGTCAAACACTATCCTGACATTCCTGCTGGCTGAGGCTAGTAGGATGTTCATAGACCCATGATCTCAGACAACTATGTTCACACCATTGTTGAACAAAGATCATGAACAAATACATGCACATACCATATGCAACTTCCCATGGTGTTCCACTGGGGTCCCCATTGCGTGAGCAGTCCACTCAGCTGTATTATTTCCTGACTTACCGAGACAATGTTATGGAGAGATTACTAGAAACTGACAATGATGTAATCAGTGGTGACACGCTAACTGCAAGTGCAAAGACAGCCATTTTCAGACAGTAATGATAAAGCTTATCTCAAAACGAAAAAGGGAATAGGTTTGTTGACAAAGTATCAAGCAAGGCCCAAAAAGTAAACTTCTAAGGTGAAAGTCTGCATGTGTGTGCAATGCAATGACATGCCTGCCTACAATTTGTATGATTTTTGTGTGTACATGTCAGGTCATGTTTGTGTGTGTGCGCTAATGGACTCCTTCCCCAAAGCCAGCTGTGTCTGCTGGATAAAGAGGCACATTCAGGCTAACCCACTACAGGTTGCTGTGTGAGACAGACCAGGTCGGCTGGTGACAGTGTGCAGCCCCTCGCTTGCCTCATTTATCTGCTGTGGCAGAGGACAGAATGCAATTTCCTGTGAGGGGGAGGCCAGGGGAACGGAGCTGTTAGGGGGCCGGGGGATGCAAAGAACATCAAAGACTCCTGAAAGCTATCAGGAACTTGAGTACTGCCAGCGCTGCGTGCCAACTCGCCAGTTCTCGCTGTCCCTGTGGTGCACCCGGACATCAGCCAAGACCATAACCCCTATTCACTGTGTTTGTTAATATATGTTTGGATGTGGATCTGTGGGAGGAGGATAAAAATACCCCTCCATTTAGAGGCTCAGACACCTTGAGCTGGAGCACTCAGAGCAGCCATTAGGCATGCCGCAGAATGAGGAGAAGGTCACAGTTTATCACTCCTGCCACCCTTCCTCTGCAGCACAGACACCCTCTTGCTCTCCTCTTCATCCCTCCCTCCACCTCTCCCTGCAATTCAGCTTACTGGCTGAGCATCCTCTTGTTGCTGTCTGCAGGAACAAGACGACAGAGTGGAGCAGGGATTGATTTGATTCTCACAGTTTGGTGGAGTGCATGAGTGAGTGCTGTTGGATGAACCCACTAAACTAGAATCAGATTAATTTTGTTTACTGTGGTTATGTGTTTGTGAGTGTAGTTTTGGCTTTTGTGCACATGGGCATTCTCATTTCATGTTGTCAAAACACTTTAGCTTGTTCTACTGTCTATTTGCATGTGATTTATGAACAAGTTAACTATGCAAGCTCCAAACTGATCTTAAATAAGTCATATTTGTGTGCATATTTGAACTTGCATTCCTGTTGTGGCATTTAGGAGAGAATTAAGCATATTAAAGGAAGAAAGGAAGCAATAAGGCTAGCTTATCTCTGTCCTTACTTGCATCCTGGTAAATGTTTTCTGTGACATTGAAAAGCACACTTTTGAAAATGAGTGTAATGTTCATCTCTGTTTTTGCCTAAAGGAAAATATATTGAATATTTATGTATTTTTGTTTAGCTTCTTATTCCCGTTGCTTCAGATGACCAAACAATAAAGCACCATGTTACTGCTCTCAGTCAAGTCCCCAATTATTTTAAATGACCTGAGTATTTTTGGACAACACAGACCAAACTCTTTGGTCGTAATGAGCAGACTTGAATGCCACCTCTGGCATCATTTGTCTGGAAATCTGTGTGAATGAAGGGAGGTATATATATTGTGATATAAGTCATTTCTTTAGCTCATGATTACTGACCAATCTGATTATTTCGCATACCACAATTTACCAGAGCCATCTGAAAGTTGCATGGGTCCCTAAGCAGAGATTGACTTATAAGCCCATTTAAAGCTAAAGCATTCACCTACCACAGCATCCAACATATAGCATTTATTTTAAACTGTCTATGCTCAACTGGTGGGTGGTTTCTTAGTTAACAACAGTGAGTTCTGATTTCAAAATGTCCACATCCATGTCTTGGTGGTCACAATCAAACATACAGCTGCCAGTTACATGGAGCAGAGTGCTTTGTTAGCTCTGTCTATCAGAAACGGAGTGGCTGGCGTAGCTTATGGAATGCTTTTGTGTTGGTATGTACATTACTGTGTGCGGGAGGTCACAGAAGTGACCTCCACTCATTGCCTTCCGCTTTCACCCAATCTGCTGCATTTGTGCATTTCAGCACAAGGCCACCTCACTTTGTCTTTCATTACCAGCTCTTGGAGAGACTGTTAACCTTGTTAGTTGAAAGCATAGAATTGGAGGTCTGGTCAGGGCTGTAAGGTAGAGCACCGGGGGTGGGATATCTTATCTTGAGCATCAGAAATGGCTTGTCGGCAGTCATTCATTGGGCTTGGGGAAATAAACCAAACCTCCTCCCTTCAAAATGACTGAGTCAGACAGATAACAGCAGACCAAGGGGGTCCCCTCTCCCCTCTCCTCTTTCCTCAATCCTCTATCACTCTTGCTCCTCATCTTTTCCTTTCTGTGACTGGTTTTATTGGAAAGGAAAGGAAACAAAACAGAAAGCCTCAGTGTGGGAAGCCACTTGTTATCTGAGAGTCTTGGGAATCGAGGCCTGAGCAGAGGCTTCACTCAGCGCACTAATGAAAGCAGAACAATTTGGCATGGTGAGACCCCTCCATTCCCATTTCAGTACAGGTACTCCCACTTCCATGTGCCTCCCATCTTCATTTTCATTCTTCCTTTTCAACCACTCCACACCTCAAACTCTAGTTCCATCATCGGGTTGGGTAATTCTGGGAACCCTTACCCTACCTTTGCTTTGGATCAGATTTGGTAATGCGTATCTGTTATTTCAATAAAAAATATTTGTGACACCCATGAGTACAGACTTCATTTAGAAAAATACATGGTTAGAAGATGAGAGTTAGGTTTGTTAGATCTGTGTCTACAGAGAAAATGATGGACAGGTTTTCAAAAGTCACATATGGCCCTTTTAACCGCAGAAAATCCTCCCTATTCAAAAGTTCATTAAGGCAAGAAGATTTAGGTTTCCACATCTTAACAATGCAACAGAGAATCACTAAGTTCACCTTTGTTTGCCACATAGCTGAGGTTTACCATCCCCAGGTGAGCGACTGATAGCTCCTCTCTGTTCTGATTTTCTCCATCCTGTTACTCCCAGTGGAGCCAGAGTAGGGAGGCAGCAGGGCCATGTGAATGCCATATAGAAAGGTAAGACTTGGCTGCCGGGCATCCGGAGAGAAGGCTCAGCTCTCTTTGTCGTTCATCCCTGACAGGTTGAGGCGATGCACAGACCAACTCCTCCCATCCACTTTCACCTGCAGTATTGTCTCAGGTGGAGGGTTTGCAGGGGTAGCACTGAGATGTCCCCATAGGGCACTGCTTCTATGTAGCTCGATATCCCAGTGGGCTTTGCCGACCTCCAGAGAGAGGTTAAATGAAGCCAGGGCTGTCTGACGGACAAAGGCCGCAGGTCAGCACCCAATCCTTTGATCCATTTCTGCCCTCCTCAGACCAGAGAGCCAGACCTTTTTGTTTCACCGTGCTTTTCTATCCCTTGGGCTAGTCCCTTTTTTTCCTCTCAATCTACCCCCGACAATGGAGTCACTTACAAAGCTCTGTGCGTTGTATGGTCTGCCAGTCACCAGAGGGAAAAGGTTTCAAAAGGAAGGTAGCGAGGCTCAGTATCTCCAAAGTCCCCTGTGAGGAGATAGATACTGAGTCTTTCAGTCCCCTGCACTGGGCCACAACTCCACAGCTGCACCCATCTCTTTGGGGGCCTTATCCAACAAAGACAACATCAGAGAAACTCATTTATAGGAGTAAACAGAACCAAGAAGGAGTGGGGAAATTTGTTAACACAGTATTTCCACCTTTGCTCCTACTTTAAGAGAAACAATAATATTTTGAATTTGAAAACCCTATTGTGATATCAATGTTGATTGATATCGAAAGCACTTTAAAAATCACTTTACAAAAGCGTATTTCACAAAATACTTAAAGACATGATGGTTTTTCACTTTTGTGTGTGGTATCTGAAAGGATTGCAGAGGCAAGGATGTCTGAGGTCAACCTGACGTTGCTGCATCTCTGCGCCGCTAAGTGAGGTAGTCACAGACCCGTAATGGTCATCTTCACCAAGGGTTGTTCAGCTTCACTCCTTGAGGATTAGTGAATGTGGTGATAACAGATTGTCTGTATGACATGCAAAAAAAGGAATGCCAAATGTACAAGAAAAATAAAACCAACAGAAACAGTTGTTATAAGTAGATGCAGTTATCCAAAGGTGTACAATGTATTGCAACAGGGACATAACTATAAATAAAACGTACCCTTTAAACACTGGATTTCCACTGACCACTTTTTACAGCAATTTAAGGATAGTAATTTCTTGTCTTTATTTAGACTGGAAAATATCTTAGATGTTTGAGGTTTTGGGGTTCTGTTATGTCACTGTTTTTAACATTTTCCCGTCCATTATGTTCCGTAGTTGCTGACATTTTTATTATTTCCCTGTGTATTAGTTTATTTGTCGGTTCTTGTGTTCTTTGTATATTTAGATATCTCTGTCAGATTATTCCCAGTATTTCTGTGTTTTCCTGTTCATTTTCTGTGTTCATCACTCTCCTCCCCTCAGCTCCCTGCCTTAATTCTCTTCAGCTGTTTCTCATTCTAGCCTGATCGCTCTCACCTGTTTGCCATGCCTTTCTCCACATTGTCGCCTGTATTTAATCTCTGGTTTTCTTCTCTCACTGCTGAAATGTTCCATTTATTGCCTTCCTGTATGTGCTTTGGTCCAACCTACTTCACATAAAATATTTAGCCTAAACAAAGATGAAAGTCAAGCCTGTTTTTATTTTCAATCTTAAACATGCATTGAAAAACTGAATAAAAAAGAATTTAAAAATTTGTTAAACCAACTAGCAATGGTTTGTGTGAGTCTCCAGTAATATCAGCAATAGACATTGTTTGCAAAATGTATCATAGGGTCATCCGGTAGCTGAAGTGGTACTTGGATCATAGGGTTTTCTGGGAGATAGTATATTAGTTCTCCAACGGTCTTCATTACCTTCCCAAGAAATGAGCCTATGGTCACCTTGGGGCCATAATGAGAAGGATGGGTCTAGTGCCAGGCCAGTCAGATAGCAGTTTTTTGTTTTAAAATTAGCTCTGTGTACAAACATGTATATTTTGGGGACTTTGATTGCTTGATTCACCAGAAGCATTTGCCCTAACATTCTTCCAATCCAACCCCTGCATGGTATTGGAAAACAATCCAATTCTTTCCAAGTCTGTTCAATGAAAATTTGCTCAGGTAGTAATAATAGAGTCATGGGCTTGTCCCTATAGGTTTATGCAAGCAGACACAGAAAACATGTCAACGTTTTCAAGCAAATGTACATCAAATACATCTGCATCAAAATACTCTATTGTAGTAGGTACTGTTTAAAGTAGGCCACGCTTGCCAATTCTTGCATACTCCACTGTGCCTAAACCTTTTGAGGTGTATGGGGCCTTAAATGACAAGCCAGTAACTGGCTGTTGGAAAAGTCTGGAGAATCTACAGGAATCTGTCTTAACACACCGTTGATAGATTTGGACCCAACCACTCTACATGTGAAGTTGATGTTGAGTCTAATTGCCTGTTTAGTTTGGTTAATGAACTTTTCAGTATGTCATTGTGATGCATAAGGTATTGTTCTCTTTTGCACCTTTTTGGTGCTAAAGATCATGACCTGGTTTGGTGTTTAGAAGTAATTTGGGAACGTCATCTGATTATTATAGTTGTAAAATTTGGCTAATTCCCACCACAAATGCAAATTTGTAATAAAAAACATCAGATTACTTCAAAAGTTATTAAAAATGATCAAAAACTATATATTCCTGATTAATCTGTTGATCATATAGACATGCTTTAACCTCAGAAAATATATTTTTTAATAGTAAAAAGGTCTTGAATCAAAAGTTTGTTTTTACAAAATGGCACATATCAAAGCCCACTACTTCCAATGAAGTCCAGGGTACCTCTGTCACAACATTCTTGCAGTTGTTTTAAATTTTAACTGAGTGCATGCATTATCTCAGTGTCTCCCATCATAATAGGCATAGGAGTGAGTATTTGTGTGTGGCAGGAGCCCTAACAGAGGGCCATAGGGACAGGAATGTAAAGACTGCACTGGGGTCCTCTGTGGTGCTAATGGATTAACAGGCCAGCTTGGCATGCTAATGGAGATTGTCTGTGATGTAATGAGCTTCTAATTAGGTCACCTCTGAGCTTGACCCCCTTGTAATGAGGGCGTGGGGTAGAAGGGAAAGGAGGGGCCGGACTGGTGATAGCACCCTGACCTGCAGGTGTTAACCGGCCAGAGCTGTAAACAGGGCTGGACATTCCTGGCATTCTCAACTCAGCATCCCCTCCCGAAAATCCCCTCCTCCTGCCTGCCAATAACCCTTCTCCTGTGCTATGTGTGTATCCACGATAGATGGGTGGATACACACACAGAGAAACAATTGGAGCCATATTTCATGCTCTAAGGTGCTTCCCAGTTTTGAAGAAAAATGGTTCCCTGGGCCTCAGCTATTCATTGATTATAGGACACTTATCTATATAATATCCTCTGAACATTAGGGTGTTGTGGCATGTTAGTTCCTCCTGGATACATATGCAAAACATGAGGGACGGAAGACGAACTATAACATTAAATGTTTAGAAGAGTTTGATTACTCTGTGTTGTTTTGGTGTCTTATCCTTGCCCAACTAGCCTGTGCTTGCAGAACCATAATTAGTGCAGAAGCTCGCGTACTCTCTGCTTCAGACTGTTTCACCCCCTCTAAACTTTGTTTTCTTTTGCCTTGGTCAAAAAAACCTTCCATGACAGGAAAAAAACACTTCTTTATTTGTCTGAGACATGACACACAGCAGGTTACCAAGCAAGGGACAAGGTAAAAAGCCATTCATCTGCCATTACTGCAAGTTTTGTGTGAAAGGATTTCAAGACCATTTCCAGGGGTTTTATTGCTCACTTTTTGAACACTGGATTATAATTCACAGGACTGGTTTTGAAGGGTTTATGGAAAGTGCACAGAGCTGAGTAAAGTGTAAATGAGGGAGACTGTTGGTTTTCTCATCCTCCTCCTCAACATATTGAATTAATTTGACCTATTGTCAAAATTTCTCTGTAATGACCATTTGTTTCCAACATTAACATTCCAACTTTAACATTATGACAACATGTGGTCTGGGGCTGCATGTATTTGTGCATCCTAATTCTTCTGCATACTTACCACATGTGGGTATGCGTGTGTGTCTACATATGTGTGTGTGTGTTTATGTAGCCTTAAAAGAGTTGGTGTGAATTTGTAGCATTTGTTGTTCCAAGGGGATAGATAGAATCAGCGCAGGTTATCAGCCTTGGAGGGCATTGACCAGGATGCAAGAAGCTTGGGGTGGGTGGAGTGGTAAGATGAATGACCTATAGGAGTTTATCGCTCTGTTTGTAGTGTAGAACTTATCAGATGCTGAGGGCCAGTCAGTCAATTGCTTGCAGTCCAGTCTTTGTCTTTGAGGTAAAAAAGTGTGGGTACTTGTGCAGACTCTGGGATTGAATAATTTAAATGAATGTGCAATGACTTCAAGCTCTTTGTAAAATAAAGCAAAAATCTGTCCAGGGGGTTTGCTGTCTCTCGCCTAATAACCACTGGAGATAGGCACCAGGCCCCCAGTGACTCTTCACGGTCAAGCAGGTATAATCCATGGAAGGATAATTAAACCTGAATTGAATTATTCTACATGGAACAAAGATTTCTTAAACACAATTTTTATTTATTTAACCTTTATTTAATGAGGTAAAAAACCCTAACTGAGATTAAAATTTGAGTTTACTGAAACCTTTATTCTGTCTCTAAAACAATAAAAGAAAGTATTTTCTATGCTTTTTTTTGTATTAAGACAACCTTGGAATTAGACAAGCTGAAAAACTAGGGCTAGTAAAACCTGGACTGAATTATTATATACAAAGTGTACAAATTCTTTAAAACGCAGTTTGTAATTTGTGAAACCATTCATCCATTTCCTATACCTGCTTGTTCCGTACAGAGTTGGGGGGGGCTTCTTGCGTCAAGGCAACAGTGCTACCAACTTCGCCACAGTGCAGCCCATTTTGTGAAACCGTTATCATAATAAAAAAAAGTTTCATTTTCATTTTTCGTAAAGTTAATACTAAAATCTTGTGTTGTTCTTAGGAGGTCAATATTCTGCATTGTTTTCTGAGTTGGATGTATCACCACACCCTTCATGACAAAAACTAAAATTTTAGGACACTTGGCTCTTGGCTAACTTTTACCTACAGGTAAGACTTTTTCAACAAGACCTCTGAGGACATGGAGGTACAGTAAAAGGAGCACCTAAGCAGTAGGTGGAAGCTCTTTTTCGTAGTCCTTTATTCTGTCTATTACTTTGGTGGCCTAGACTCATTGAGCAATCTATAAATGGTTTGCTCTTAATGAGTAGGCTTTTATAGGGCTTTTTCTGAACCTTGAGGGAATAATCAGACTCCAGTAGCTGTAGGAAGTTGTCTGCATTGATAGTATACCACCCTTTTCTCAGTGGTGGTCCAGTCAGGTTTATTCCACTTCATAAGTGGACTTCTAAATCATTAGTAGTTTTAGCCCCAGTTTACACTTTCTAAACCTGTTTTTCAATTATTTCTATCTCCAGTGTCATAATTCTTCAACAACTAGAAAATGTCATCTAGTCTCCAGTGTTCAGGCAATTGCAGGTTTTTAAAATAGTTTCCTTTCTCCCCCATGGCGTAATTGGCTGTGACTTTATGAGTACGAGCCACTGGACCCACTGGTCGGGGACCACCACTTTCAAGAGTCATCCTTATTTTCCAAAGCATTGTGGTAACAATATAAAGGATGGAGCGATAAATACTGAAATTGTAAGAAAAAATAAGTTCAAGGTGGCAATAAAAGGATATAGTTTAACCCATTTCAAATGGATCATTTAGGTGATTGGAATAGATGTGCTATTTAAAAGGTATAAGAAGTTAATATGTTACCTGCAGTAAACAACTGTCTTGGAGTCTTTATTTAGTATAAATTCAGAAGTCGTTGGTTCTGGAGGCTGACACTCACTGCTTATAAGTGAGGGACCAGGATCAAAGAAGTCTTCCGCCATTGTAAAATAATTAAAATCTGAGAAATGCTTAGGTGTTAACGCAAGCACTATTTTATGAATGTTTAAACCATTATTATTTACATTCCGCAGTTATTTACATAGAAGACAGTGATTATTTCAGGAGACTAAAAAAATATTGCAACGTAAAACTCAAAAACATTATAGCAATTGAGGCAATACATTTTTTTATTACTGATTTCTACATAGCTTTACTTTTCCATGAGGTAGTTTCTCTGAAAAGGGAAAAGCTTGACATGTTTCATTCTCAGTACATGTTTCAAACGGGAAGATCCCTGGTTGCGCACTGCCTCCTATTTTCATTTTTCTATGTAAATAATAATTGGCTTTTTGTCAATAGCCGCAGATGTGACAACGGCCTGAATGTTTTTAAAATACTGTTCACACAACACTATTAATTTTTCTAGACTGGACTTGTGTTAAGTTGGCAGAAGTCCACTTTGGTCTGTTTTGCTCTTGAAGCAGCCATTAATGTCAGCCTCCAGGACCAGCTAATTTGGATCCATACGAAAGAAAGACCCCAATCTTATCTATTGCATGTAATGGCTTGTGCCCTTCCAACAGAACCATTCCTTCATTTACTATACCCACTTATCCTTACAGCATAAAGGCCTGGTGTCCATCTCCACTGGTTAATGGGTGACAGGTGGAGTACAACCTGGACAGGTCACCAGGCCATCACAGGGCAACACAAAAACACAGAGGACAGACAACCATGCACTCTTACACACACTCCCTCTCTAAGGCAATCTAGTTTTGGACTGTGGTAGGAAGCCAGAGAACCTTGAGAGAACACAAGCATGCATGTGGAGAATAAACTCCATGATGAAAGGCCCTTCTTGCTGCAGGTGTTAACAACTGCTCCATCGTGCAGGCATTTTTTTAACATAACCTCTCTCAAACATATATGGAACATCTCCCTATAAAATTGATTTTGTTTGATTTGCCTTATGGGGAAAATTAAGAATTTTCAAAGTCAGGTCCGGTGAAATTACTATGAGTAATAGGTCCCTGAACTATAGTAGACGGATGTCAGACTGTAATACATTAGTATGTCAAAGTGAATAAATACAAAGAAATTCCTTCTGGATTTTGCAACAGGCTGTCGGTTTTGCAGAGGCGCTGATGATGCTTTGTCTCTATGCTTTTCCAGGTCTCACAGTTGTTTGGAAATTATCCTGATGGACTCATGATCAGGTGATGACAGCAGTGTGAACAATCATAATTTTAGTGTAGTTACATGCATAACCACTGTATCTTGTGAAAGTGTACATGCTTAATATTCTCCTACTTTTCTACAAACTCACACCAGTATGACACCTTTTTACAACAGGCATGAGAACTATTGCTGATAATAACTTCACAGAACCTCACTTCAAAAAAATCTAAACTATCCCTTTATACATATGCACAGTTTTCCTTGTGGGTACTCACAAGATGGATCAGTTGCCATGTTTTTGCTTCAGTTAAGTTGGTAATGAAGATTCATTTTATGTGCTACCTCTGGTGGTTAAAGGTGTATTCATCACTGTCATTGCAGGCGGTGCTTGAATGAGGGTGAAAGCCTATCCATGCGCAGATGTTTACAACTCAGGTCAAAGAGCATGCTGTGTTTACATCAGTGGGTTTAGGATGGCCATGTTCGGAATGGGAAAAGTTGCTGTGGGCAACAAATTTTATCGAATTACGCTTTTCCTCTCCTTGTCTTTATCCTCCTAACTTTACTGAGGCTTTTAAGACTTTTCTTTTTTGCCTCCCAAGATTCAAAACAACTGCTGCCTGAGCGTCATGTCTATGTCACTTCCTGCCTTAGGGTGCGTGTGGCCTCTCTACTTCCTCTCTTATTCATTCCAGAGGTGGGCTCTAAAATGCAGCTCCAAATGAGCGAGCAGAGGCCCCTTGGGGGCTCTCTAAAAGGCGTCTAGTTTGTGATTTGGAATAAGATATGAAAATCTGGGATGGCCTTAAGTGCGTCTCTGTGAGGAAAGTTACTCGGCAGCTGCTTTTTGTAACTGTGTCTTAAGTTTTGCCTTTTAACTCTTGGCAACAGATACAAAGAGAGACTGAGGAGAGAGAAGGGAGAGGCCTGGCTTATGGGAAATGGAATGATAGCTCAGACCAAAACAAATTGTTTCTGGTTTCACTTGAGCCTGACCCTATTATCAGCCTGTGTCAGATCAGACAATTGCTGGAGTGGAGACATCCCAGATGGGAAGAGTATAAGACATGTTCAAAATAGTTTGTGCCTATGTCTAAGGTATTTCTTTCTTTAAATTTTTACATAGACATGCACTGTCTCTGTGTATTTGAAAGACGGTTGTTCACTTGCATTTGGTTCCTCTTTAGACACTTCCCTGGTATGTTCGCTGACATCCCCAAAAATAATTACATCAAAACGAGTTTGATTGATTGATGATTGCTTGTATATTTTTATATATTTATATGGCATGGATTTAAAGTAGAAGATTCTTATGGATTGGGTGAACTTGTTTGCATGTTGGTTTTCCAAAACCCCAGCATCTTGTGACAAGATCTTTGCACAAACTCTTCCTAGTTCTAGGGACTTATAGACTTTATGGGGGCTACTGCTCAGTCTTAAAGCAGTGGACCATATTTTTTAAAGTTAGGGCTAAGATGTGAGTTAGGTTTAGATTAGGGCCAAGTATCTAACAGCAATTGTAAAGGTATGGCTAGTGTTACAGTGGACCTCCAACAGTGTACATACCCTTTGTGATGGAAAAAAGTAAGACCATGATAAATCATTTCAAAACCTTTTCCACTTACAATTTGTCCTGTTCAGTTCAACTGAAAAACAAATAAATCTGTTAGTAGGGAACAAATTTCAAAAGTGCAATTACCGACTTGCATGAGTGTGCCCAACCTTAAACTAATACTTTGTTGGAGTAGCTTTCAATTCATTTTACGCATTCAGTGTCATGTAGTTCACACCTTTTATCCCTTATATTGAATGTGAATGACCTGAAAAAATGTTCAGCTGTCTTTTGTAGGATTTGACTGACTTTTCCACATTTCCATCTTTTAGCTAAAGCCATAATTTTGAAAGGGGTTACAAAGGATAGATCTCATGGATCCTTTTAAAAGGTATCAGCCAGGAGGAAGGTTCAAAAAAGTTTCACTGGTATTATTTACACTCTATTTCACCATAACGAATGTCATCTATAATATAATAACCTGTGGGAGACATAACAAAGACAGGGAGAGCTTGCCAAGGAGTTTAAGAGGCTGCCAGCAACACTGTGGAAGCTACAGGAATATTCATCGAGGGCTGGTTGTGATCTAAGTGTGACAACAATATCCCCGCAGGGTGGCGAAATTCTTTTCTTTCAAACCAAAGCATCCAGGCCTGGAAAAAATCTCCCAAAACCTTGTGGAATAATGTGGTATTGTCATAATGTTAAAGGCCTATCAGACTCACATAAACAGAACCACCCAGAGAACAGAGAACCGTTTAGGAAGTTTATTAACAGACTGGAGTGGGAAACAACAGCCGCTGCTCGGGCCTGGAAACTGCAACAGAGAGGGATGGTAAGAAATGGTCTCGCAGGATAATTGGAAATTAACAGACTGTAGTACGGACCTAGCTGGGTTCTGATCCACCAGGTAGAGAGAGGTGAGTCCAGACCTGCGGATATCTGCGTTCTAGGCCACCAGGGTTTCGGAGGCGTTGGAGGGCGGACAGGTTTGGCTCGGCGGGGCTCAGACGGATTGCCAGCTGGTAAGTAGTCCAGGTTCTTCTTTGTTTGGTTGGGTATGATCTCCAGTTCTCCAGGAAGTGAGGCGGAATCAAAACTCACATAGACAAACACTCAGGCGACGATGTACTGGCAATCCATCCTCTTTATATCTCCCCAAGTGATCATCTCAATCAGCCGCACCTGTTACCCTCCGAGAACGGTCTCAGGCGACACCTAGTGGCTGAAAATAGTTAGTAGTAGCTACAGACAGAATCCAGACTCTGACACCACCTCCCCCTCAACGACTGCCACCTGGCGGCCCGGAAGACCCAGCTTGAGAGGAGTGGAAGTCCCGGAGAAGCGAAGGATCCAGAATGAAGGACTTCGGAACCCACAAGCGATCCTCTTGACCGTAGCCAGCCCAGTCGACCAAATACTGCCAGCCCCGACCACGGCGACAGGCAGCCACAATCCGGCGGACCATGTATGCAGTATGGCCTTGGAAGTCCCGGGCGGGAGGAGGGGGCTAAGGAGGAGGGCAAAGCGTGCTGGTACGGACAGGTTTCAGCTGAGAAACGTGGAATACTGGATGAATACGAAAACTAGCAGGCAAGCTGAGACGGACGGACGTGGGGCTAACCAGAGACTCTGTTGGGTAAGGACCAATGAACCAGGGAGATAACTTCTTAGAAAGGGACTTGAAGGGAATGTCCCGGGCGGCCAGCCACACCTTCTGACCCGGGCGGTACTCCGGAGCCGGCACCTGACGTCTGTGCGCGTACTTCTTGTTCAGTGTGGAAGTCCTCTGAAGGGCTCTGACGGTCTGGTTCTAGATCTTGCGGCACCGTCGGATGTAGCCTCGCACTGAGGTGGAGCCAGCCTCTTCTTCGTCCAGGGAAAACAAAGGTGTCTGGTATCCGAGGGTTATTTGGAAAGCCCTGTAGCGGTGGAAGCATGAGAATTGTGACAGTAGTCTATCCAAGGTAAGTGGAAACTCCACTCAGACGGGTTGGTTGATGTGACACACCTCAGAGCTGACTCTAGTTCTTGATTCAGCCGCTCGACCTGGCCATCGGACTGCGGGTGGTAACCCGAGGTTAGTGAGACCTTGGCTCCCAATGCCGAGCAGAACTCTCGACACACCTGGGCTGTGAATTGGAGCCCCCGGTCAGAGAGGATGACGGACGGGATACCGTGAAGGCGAAAAACATGCTTGACAAGGGGTTTCGCAGTCTGGACAGCCGATGGAAGTTTTCTAAGCGCCACTAGATGACAGGCCTTGGAGAATCGGTCGATTATGGTAAGAATTGTCGTTATCCCCTGGGAGGTAGGCAAACCGGTTACAAAATCCAGAGCTATGTGAGACCAGGGTCGACGGGGATCCTCCAAGTGCTGCAACAGGCCAGCAGGTGGATGATGTGTGGGTTTGCCCAATGCGCATACAGGACAGGCATTAACATAGTCCTTAATGTCCCGGTGGAGGGTAGGCCACCAAAACCGTCTAGCCACCGGCGACACGGTGTGACTGGTGCCGGGGTGGATGGAGAACCTTGAAGAGTGGAACCATTTGATGAGCTGGGAGCGCACTGCGGCGGGAACATAGGTGCTTTTAGCAGGTCCAGAACCGGGACCCGGGTCAGAGAGGAGAGCCTGCCGCATCTTGTCTTCGATCTCCCAGGTCGCGGCCCCCACCCTGCAACTAGGTGGTAAGATAGGGGCTGCCTCCTTTTCAGAGTTATCTGGGGCGGACTGACGTGACAAGGCATCGTGTTTGACATTTTTGTGCCTGGCCTAAAAGAAACAGACAAGTTAAAACGAGAAAAAAATAATGACCAACGGGACTGGCGGTTATTGAGGTGCTTGGCAGACTGAATGCAAGATACATTCTTATGATCTGTCCATACCAGCACGAAATGCTCGGTGCCCTCCAGCCAATGCCGCCACTCCTCCAGGGCCAGCTTGATGCCGAGGAGCTCTCGGTCACCCACGTCATAATTTCTCTCGGCCAGGGACAGACGCCAAGAGAAGAAGGCACAAGGAGTTTTCCATCCAGGTCTTCGCGTTGAGATAAGACCGCCCCCACTCCCGAATCAGAAGCATCCACCTCTAAAACGAACTGTCGACTAGGATCCGGGTGGATGAGCACCGGCGCTTGAGAAAACCTGTTCTTTGAAGTGGTGAAGGTGACCTCCACCTCCGTGCTCCAGGTGAAGGGTGACTTGGTCGATGTTAGGGCGGTTAGGGAGGCGCCGTCTGGCTGTAGCAGTAGATGAACCTCCGGTAGAAGTTAGCGAAGCCTAGGAACCTCTGTAACTGCTTCCGCGTTTCAGGGGTGGGCCACTTCAACACCGCCTTGACTTTCTCGGGATCAGCACGAACCTGTCCCCCCTCTAGAACAAAACCAAGAAAGTTGATGGACTTTTGATGGAACTCACACTTCTCCGCCTTCACATAGAGCTGATTCTCCAGGAGCCGCTGCAGCACAAGCCGGACATGAAGCTTGTACTCCGACAGTGTCTTAGAGTAAATTTAAATGTCATCCAGATAAACAAACACAAACTGATTCAGGTAGTCTCTCAGAACGTCATTGACTAAGCTTTGAAACAGTGCCGGCACGTTGCATAATCTAAACAGCATGACCAAGTACTCATAATGTCCTCGTGGTGTCTTAAAGGCTGTTTTCCATTCATCTCCCTGGCGGATCCTAACTAAGTGGTAAGTGTTCCGTAGATCTAACTTAGTGAACATGGTGGCACCATGGACCGGTTTAAACGCAGAGGAGAGGAGGGGAAGTGGATACTTGTTCTTGACGGATATGGCATTTAATCCCCGATAATCAATACACGGTCGCAGCGAGCCGTCTTTTTTTCCAACAAAGAAAAATCCAGCCCCGAGGGGCGATGAAGAGGGGTGAATTATCCCGGCGGCTAACGAGTCAGCTATGTACTGCTCCATCACCACCCTCTCGTGACCGAAGATTTTATAGAGCCGGCTGGATGGTAATGGAGCCCCAGGTAATAGATCTATGGAACAGTCATACGGACGGTGGGCCGGAAGGGACAAGGCACGAGACTTACTAAAGACTAACTTAAGGTGGTGATAGTCAGGAGGAACCATGTGGAGGTCTGTGGGCTCAACCTGCCCAACCTCCTCGGCAGGGATCTTAGAAGGGAGAACAGCAGACTGCAGGCAGACAAACAAACACTGCGGGGACCAGGCCTCCACTCTAAACCCAACCCAATTTAGGTGGGGATTGTGAGCCCGCAACCAGGGATATCCTAACACCAGGGCGTTCTCAGACAAATGAAAACAAAAAAACGAAATTTGCTCACGGTGGTTTCTTGAGAGTACTAGCTTGATAGGCTCGGTTTTATGGGTAATCAACTGGAGCGACTGGCCATCCAGCGCCAAAAGCCAGCGAGGGGTGGCCAAAAGCTCCGTCTTAATAAGATCTACCAGGGCTTGATCTATGAGGTTTAGCTCACACCCAGAGTCGATGAGGGTAGATAAGCTAATGGATTTGTGGTGGGCAAAAATAGTGGCAGGCAAGACAAGTCGTGGGGCTTTTGAGCAAGCATCAGGGTCCGTCGGACGCCCATTAATACCGGTGGACCTTCTCTTTTAACCGAGAGGGACAGTCGGAGATGAAGTGACCCAATTCTCCACAGTAAAAGCAACTGTTAGAGTCTCTGCGGCGCTGCCTTTCATCAGGCGAAAGCCGTGCTCTGCCTAACTGCATGGGCTCTGGCTCAACCAGACTAGACACGGGACCGGAAGGAGCAGACAACGAGGAGAATGAAAATGCCCTAGGCGCCACTCGCTCTGTGCGGCACCGCCTATGCTCCCTCAGCCAATGTCCAGCCGGGTAGCCAGAGCAATGTAAACATCAAGCTCAGCAGGCTCATCTAACAAGGCTAGTTCGTCTTTAACGACCTAATCTAGACACTGAAAAAAAAAGCAGATTTCAGAGCACCACCATTCCAACCCGAAGCCACGGCCAAGGTGCGAAATTCAACAGTGTAATCCATCAGTGGGCGGTTGCGAAATTCAACGGCGTAATCCGTCAGTGGGCGGTTGCATTGTCTTAATGCCCGGAGGCGGCGTGCCACGCTGGACGGATCCATGTCAAGATCAAAAATTGGTTTGAACTCCTTAATAAAGTCCTCGTAAGAACATCTGAACTGGTTACAGTTTGCAAACCTTGCCTCTGCCCAACGAAGTGCCTTGCCTGTTAAAAGTCCAAGGACATAAGAAATCTTGTTATCATAGGGAAAGCAGTGAGGAGAGCAATTAAAGACTAAGGTGCACTGTAACAGAAAACCCCGACAACTGCTGACTTCACCCGAAAATGTCTCGGGACTAGGTGAGGTGACGTCACGAAAGGCCAGAAGGGGCCATGTGGCAGGAGGTTTAGCAGCGCCCCCGAAGGTTGGGTGGGCCCTGGGCTAAGCGTCTGCTGGAACAGTGCTGTCATCTGCTCCAGCTGCTGGTTTGTTCCAAATACCACTTAGTTTTGACCCAAAACATTTCGGTATCTGCTATTAGGCTGAAGATGAAAATAGATCTTATTGATCAGTTAACCACCTCAAAAATCACTTTTTTCACATCACAAAATCCTGGACATTTAACAGGGGTTTGTACACTTTTGAGAGCCACTGTTTGGTTTGGAACAAACACGATTACTTAAAGGAATGGCAAGCAATACAAGGTTCTCATAAGAATAGAAATAAAAAATTGTGTGTTTGTGTGTGTGTGTGTGTGTGTGTGTGTGTGTGTGTGGAGGGTCAGTAGGTTGAAGGTCAGGCTTAATGCCATGTTCCTTGCAGAGAGATAGGGTTTTGGCTGGCTGGCTTTTACCATGAGGCGAAATTGAGATACACTCTCACATCCTAATGATGTTTTCTTTAGCAGTAAAACATCTAAACATGTCCATTGCTCAGTAACGTGACCCCCATGTGAGGTCACGGTCACTCCAGGAAAGGCTTGTGCTTCAATTAGTGGAGCTGGAAACGACACATGTACTGAGAGATACACACTCCAGCATGCACCATGCCAAATAAAAAGTATCTGAAAACAGTTCACTGTTTAAGTTTGGCATCTGATGTTCAGGATATTTGGTGCAAATGAAATGGGTAGCTGTGATTACTCGGAGGGTTGTGCCTTACAAGCAATAAGTCATGTCACGAAACAGCCAATGATGATGATTTATTGCTTTTTCATCAGGGGCTCAGAGAGTGTGTGGGATCCTTCTCCAAAAAAGACTCCTGCAGTTGTAATTAGGTTATAGTTAAGTAAAAGATAGACCCATACAGTGACTTTTTAACTTTTTTGTGTTTCGTCTTGCTCTGTTTTCCTTTCATCGCTTATTCTTCCCGTTACAGCATCATCGCCTCGTGTTTCTGGCTTCCTTCCTTCCAACTCGATTCTCTTGTGACACCTCTGCCTGACTCACGTGGTGTTATCGTGGCTACCGAGCTGAGCGTTTTGGGTGAGGCCCACTCTTTGTTGTTGACAGGATAGCAGTGATTAACGTGCCTTCTTCTGACCCCAGCTGCTTGCCTGCTCCCTCAGTTGCTCCTGAAGTCTCAACCCGCAGCCCCCTCTTACCTTTCATTCTATTCTTGTCCTGCCCCGTCCGTTTGGTAGGCTGTAATGATGTGTGAGAACACCAGGGGTTTATTCAGGTTGCATAATTATCAGCTAATCGCTTCCTATAACTTTATAGTGTTTCCACAGCTTTATTGTGAATAGCTTCAGTGGTTTCTTTCTCTCCTTTTATATGGAATTTGCCTAAATGACGTGATGTCACTCTTCCAAGCCCCTCCATCCAATATGGCTTGGGGGCACCACAGAAAAGGAAAATTAGAGGGGAACTTTCACATAAAAGATGAAGGCTGGGCTGGCTTTTAAGTGAGTCAGGTGATCCAAAGGAAAACAGGTATTCAGAGGCTGTTTTCCTTTTATGTTGTCTGGTTGCAGAAAATTCATTTTAAGTGACAGAAAAGAAACATCCTGGAAGTAATTTGATTTTCCGGGCAGGCACTATAATTTATTTCTATCTAGCTTGGCCTAGTGGAAGGGTAGTTAACCACGTTCAAGTTGCTTAGAAGAGATTTTGGATAAAATCTCTTCTAAGTGGGAGCTCCTCATAGTATTTCTTCTGAAAGTACATATGCAATTTCTTACATTTACAGTTTCCCATAAACCTTTTTACACTTTGTTAGGTTATAACTACAAATCTCATTGTCTTAATTTGAAAGACCAACATAAAGTAATGTATGATTGTGAAGAGGAAGCAAAAGGACAAATGGTTTTCAAAATTTCCTACTAAGAAAAATCAGAAATGTGTAGCATGCATTTGTATTCAACTTCCTATCCCCGAGTCAATACTTTGTAGAAAAGATTTGTGGCTGTATTTGCAGTGAAAGGTGTTTCACTGCAAATACAGCTGCATCTTTTCAGGGAACCTCCATGCTAACTTTGCATATCTAAAGTAACATTTGACCAATTCCTTTTCGCTCAAGTTTAGTCACCTGAGCTAAAAGGTACCTGCGTACCTGAAGAATGCCTATGAAAAGCAATTTTCCAGGCTTGCCAAAGATTCCCAAATGTATTTAGATCTAGACTTTGACTGGGCCATTTTACCATGTGAATAAACTTCTGCTCTAACCCATTCCATTGCAGCTCTGGCTGTATATTTAGGGTTGTTGTCCTTCTGAAAGGTGAACTTCTGCCCTAGTCTCAAGACTTTTGCTGCTTCTAACAGCCTTTCTTCCAGGATTGCCCATCCACCTTCCGTCTACAAGCTTTTCTTTATTTGCTGATGAAAAGCATATCCACAGCATGATGCTACCATCCCCATGTTCCACTGTGGGGATGGTATGGTCAAGATGTCTTCAGTGTTAGTGTCTCTGTCAAACAGGGTTTAGCATGTATGCAAACAGTTCAATTAACTGACCAGAGTGCTTCCTCCACACATTTGTTGTCTCCCCCTACATGCCTTATGATGAACAACACTCCTTACAAGTTATGTTAATAGATTCTCCCAGATGAACTGTGGCTCTCTGCAGCTCCTCAAGAGATGCCATGGGTTAGCTGTTGGCTGTGTTTCCAATTAGTGGTTCCCCTGCCTGGTCCTTGCCGGTAGGTTTGAATAAATAATGGATATAACGATTCATCTGTCAGATGATTAAAGCTCTGGTTATTGCGTTTATACCCTAACTCTCCTTTAAACTGCTCCACAACATACGTTTGACATGACTGCTGTGTGTCTTGGTCTTCATGATGCCGTTGAGGCCTTCACACAAAAACTGTATTTATGGTGAGATTAAATTACTCACAACTGGAGTTGTGTATGTGTGACTTCAGAATGAACTTGGATCCACTGGACTTTATTTAGGGGTTTCAGAGTAAAGGTGGCCAAATAGACATGCATGCATGATTATTTGTAGATTTAAAAACCATGTATCCTTTTCCTTCCACTGTTATGTGCTACTTTATGTTGGTGTATCACATAAAATACAAATAATGCCTTGAAATAATGCCTTGAAATTTGTGGTTGTAATGTTACAAAATGTGAAAAAAGGGTGTGAAAACATTTGCAAGGCACTGTATCTGCAAGGCACTGTATGTACATGAAATATGTACCCACGTGTTATGCATGTGTGGATTCAGCTAACAGCTAATCTCCCATTGCCTTGAACCGCCTTGAACTTACTTCATCGGGTTGTGACTCTACTTGCTTTTCCTTCCCTCTGGTTGCCTGAAAACAGCCTGTACTTCATTTCTCAGCAGAAAACAAATATTAGGAGCACAGCTTTCTGCTCCACCGCTGCTACTGTGTATCTGCTTGGCCCTTTTGCTCACTTCTGTTCCTTCACGTCCCAGATATAATTATAGCTGTCCAAGGGATGATTATATGTTTACTCTGAAAGCTGGCCGACTGCCTGTCCTCAGTCACAGCGGAGCTGCGTCTCGAAGGGGTTCCTCTTGAAAAGCACCACAAAAAGTGACTTTAGCAGGGCTCAAACACATGAAGGAGAAGATAGAACAGCTCGAGACAAAGAAGAAGCTATAGACGTTTAGGTCAGGAAATGTCCGTGTTATATTAGTTTATACAGGTCTATGAGCCACACTTGCAGCTCTGAATTACCTCTTTAGATGTTTGGTTTGCAAAGTCTGGCCAACAAGTAGAAGACAAAGGGCAGAAAAGAGATTTTGGAAATTACAAAATGATCTCTGAAAGGTGTCAATACTTTGATCTTACAATTGTTTACAATTTTCTTTTCTTTCGAAAGAGACATAATTTTTACTTCAAGCCAGCCGCTGTCATACCAACAGCTGTGGTTTTTGATATGGTCAATATGGCTAAACTCTGTATTGGGTGGTTGAAATAAGCCAGAGATGAAACCATCTTTTTTTTGTGAAAACACAATCAAGAAGTTTTCATCCATTTTTGGCAAGAAAGACAACCTCAGATTGAGACAAGCAAAAAAACACAGATTACAGATGATAAACCTGGACTCTCATTCTTATAAAATGAATTTTGTGTATAAATATGAGTCAGTTACTGCTATCATCACCCATCACCCTAATTCACGTAGTTCTGTCTTAAAACTGCAACTGGCAAATTATGACTGGCATGCCCATTATTTTGCTGACAGCAGGCTCATCCTAGCAAATAGTCATTTGTAGTAATTAAACTTCTATTATTAGCTTATTACATCTGATATCTAGCTTATCTATCTATCTATCTATCTATCTATCTATCTATCTATCTATCTATCTATCTATCTATCTATCTATCTATCTATCTATCTATCTATCTATCTATCTATCTATCTATCTATCTATCTATCTATCTATCTATCTATCTATCTATCTATCTATCTATCTATCTATCTATCTATCTATCTATCTATCTATCTATCTATCTATCTATCTATCTATCTATCTATCTATCTATCTATCTATCTATCTATCTATCTATCTATCTATCTATCTATCTATCTATCTATCTATCTATCTATCTATCTATCTATCTATCTATCTATCTATCTATCTATCTATCTACGTGGCCTTCACACAATAAGCAATACTGCAGACCACAATGAAGAAGATTGTTAGTAATGTTAGTGAAACATCTTCTGTGACCTTCGCATCATCAGCAGTTATTTTTACGAGAATGGGCAACCTATATTCACAAATAAATGTCAATAAATTGTATGCGGCACCTGTAGCCCATTTCCTGCACACGCCTGTGCACGGTGGCTCTGGATGTTTCTACTCCAGACTCAGTCCACTGCTTCCGCAGGTCCCCCAAGGTTTGGAATCAGCCCTTCTCCACAATCTTCCTCAGGGTCCGGTCATCTCTTCTCCTTGTGCAGCGTTTTCTGCCACACTTTTTCCTTCCCACAGACTTCCCACTGAGGTGCCTTGATACAGCACTCTGGGAACAGCCTATTCGTTCAGAAATTTCTTTCTGTGTCTTACCCTCTTGCTTGAAGGTGTCAATAGTGGCCTTCTGGACCACATTCAGGTCGGCAGTCTTACCCATGATTGGGGTTTTGAGTGATGAACCAGGCTGGGAGTTTTAAAGGCCTCAGGAATCTTTTGCATGTGTTTAGAGTTAACTCGTTGATTCAAATGATTAGGTTCATAGCTCGTTTAGAGACCCTTTTAATGATATGCTAATTTTGTGAGATAGGAATTTTGGGTTTTCATGAGCTGTATGCCAAAATCATCTGTATTAAGACAATAAAAGACCTGAAATATTTCAGTTAGTGTGCAATGAATCTAAAATATATGAATGTTAAATTTTCATCATGACATTATGGAAAATAATGAACTTTATCACAATATGCTAATATTTTGAGAAGGACCTGTAAACCCTCCTTACACGTCACTACACGTCACTACCCACAAACACATATTTCAATTCTGCTGCTTCTTTAAATCAAACTGCAAAACAGCTTGTAGAGGGATGAAGAGGAAGGCACATTTGCACCAAAGCAGAAACAAAATATGTGCAATGTTACGTCATGCTTTGACTTGTTTACAGTTTGGCCTTTCGGACATAAGGCAGGACTGAGCTGTAACTATTAGTAGGCTGCTAATTCTTAGGAAATTGCTACAGCTAATCACCTCAGCTTAGAACTGAGGGCCACCTCAACAGGAATGAGAAAAAATGTTGCACACAATGAAGCAAAAGCAGGAAATTCAGTTGCAATCAAATACTTTCTTAACAGTGTACAAACAATTGAATAAATTGTTGCCGGGTGTTGTGAGGACGGAAGGACACGCCAGTGGATGACTTTGCAACATTATTATTTTTTCAATGAGCTGTAATCATCAACATAATGTCTGCCTTAGGGGTCTACAACAGTACGTCTTGGCCCCAGTGAGGTTAAAAGTTAAATGCAGACAGCGTGTATATTTGTGGATGTTCAGTTGCAAACTGTTCTTGGTTTCCAGTTACCTAATTTCCTGTATGAGAACAAATAAATAAATACACACTTACGTAAAGACCTAGGACCTATTACATCGATGCACATTCTGGTTTTATCAGCCTACGGAAAAGCACTCAAACAGGTTTACTGACAGACCATTTTTTTGCAGGAGACACACTGAAGCCCACGCATCCCTGCTCGCCTTGGGTGCTGTCCTTGTAATGGGTGGTATCAATTCTTTCTGAGCCCAGGAAAAGTGATAAAAGCCAGGGGAGCTGGGTTTTATCTGTTCTGCTGAAAGTCAGCCATTGACACTATGCACTTTGGAGGAAGTATCACTCAGTCTAAGGACTCATCCATCCCATCAACCCCTCAGTGACAGCTGTGCTCTCTTGGGCAAGATCAAAATTTTAATTTACTTTAACCTGTATTCAGATAAGGACATATTTCACTTTACAACCCCATAAATGTTAATGAATTGTATGTAACAGACCAACACAAAATAGTAGGTAATCCCAAAATGTTTTACATATACAAATCTAAGTGTGGACCACATAGATCTGCCTCTGTATCGAAGAGAAATTGATCTGTAACTTGAAAAAAGTATTATATATCCACAATTGAACAGTATAATATCAGGTTATTAAAATAGTATTTGTATTGTTAACAATGTGACAAGATATTTTACAGAAGTTCTAAATATTTTTAACATAAAACATTTTACATTCTAAAATGTTAATTCATGGTAGGGATGGACAGCCCTTACTCTTGTTAACTAGCATTTTATATTGAAACAAAATACCTCATACAAAATCTCTCATAACAACATCACAACATATAAATATTATTGTTCTAACAATATATTTTTCATTTTTGTAAAATATACTATCACATAATTAACAATATAAGTATTTTGTTAATTTTGGTATATTTTCAATTGTAAAGATGTAAATTATAATAACCCCATATTATGCTGTTTAACAGGTAAAATTTTTTTAACGAGATAATATATTGTGCAAAATAAAGAAAGGTTTACAGTGTAAAATAATTTGGGTCTTTTGTTGGGTTGGCAGCTCTACACTTCCATACAATTAAGACATTTAATGACAAACATTTTAATTTCAATAATAAAATTTACACATAATATATAAAATTTATCTAAAAGTAATAAACATTCTTGCTCTCCTCAGTGCTAACTTGGAAAGATTCACAAATTCAATTAGTTTTAAATTAATATATTTAAAACAAATAGGAAGATCTGTCAATGCAAAAAAAGCAGAAATAAATTGATTTTAATGACCAGGTCTTTGGTCAGAGCTCATGCAAACTACTTAGCAGCTTTTAAATTTGACCACCTCTTCATTTCTAATGCTATCCATTGAAAAAGGTTTAATGAAATCTGATTGGGTGGCAGTCTCCTTCTCACCTCTTTGCAAATTTTGGATGCAGTGCTTAGTTTGAACTTCTCAAACTCAGTCCCAACAGTATAAACCTAGCATTTGGATCAAAGAAATCGCACAGCTGTTTTTTGTGCTTTTAAAGAACACATCCAATCTTTTTCACCCATTAATCAAAATGGATTACTGACACCCAACAATGTATTATATTTTCTCATTTAGTCATTTTGTCCACCCAAAACTATTGCTTTTTAATAGTGATTTAGTAAATTTAATTCCTTTCCTGTCCTCCACTTCTCCAGTAGCAACCTCAACAAAAAGGTTCATCAAGCGGAGCTGATTTTATTGGCAGACAATAGGACCAAAATGGTATTGAATTTGTGAGGGATTATTTGATTGCTAACAAGTAATGAGAAAAGAGCCTGTCAGCTTAGTTACAATACCAAACAAAAGGGAAAGTTATTGTAAACGCAGTAGCATTCGATTGCTGGATGATGGAGCGCTCGACAATTGAACATCAGGCAGCACTGGGCATGGCGAGCACCCTCCCTGTGGCTCTCCAATCCAGAAATGACAGCGCCAACAGCAGGTGTTTTTCATTCAAGGCAAGGCAAGTTAATAAAGTTTCTCCCTGAAAGTCAATAAACAAGAGCTCGTTCACACACTGGTATCCCTTCTTTGCATCATTATCAGTAACTGTGCATCTTTCGTTGTCTCTCTGCATGCTCCTGGCTTGGGTGAAAAGAAAAACTATTAAAGAAAATACAGTTTATACAGAATCTTCAAGGTATTATTTCAATATTAAGAAAACCGTTTCAAATAAAAAGTATCTATATTTTTCTTCTTAAAGAACAGTGAAGCAAGTTGTCTACTAAATTGATGTTGACATGCTACAATATATTTAATATCAGTCTGTCATTATTAATTTCCTTTCGTTTTTCAACTCATCCTTACTTTCTGTGTGGTTTACCATGTGAGCTGGAGACTGTTGGTGTGGGTGAGCCACATTTGCAGACAGTGATGCGTTCATGAAGTATAGGTTTAGTCACTGAGGTTTCCATAAAGGAAGCAGCTAAATGGGAATTATGTTCAGAATGGATGAGTCTGGCTACAAACAAAGCCCTTGTACTATCTTTCATTTTCAGAATGTATCATAAGCATAGAAGGTGGGAATGTAAGAGAACATTTCTTTAAAAAGACTGGAACTAAATTAAGCCTTGTTGTTTACCCTAGCATAGTTAACTATAATATTCCATTAAAAGTGGTTAAACTACCAATTTTCCAAACTTTAATTATACTATAGATTATAAAAAAACATTTTCATGTAAATTAGCTTTATGTAAGCTAAGATTGTTTCATCCTGAATAACATCATTGTTTTCCATGATGTTAGTAAGTAATTCAGAGATTCTTTCATGCTCTAAACCAGGTGCTCTAAACCTGCGGCTCCGGAGGGGATCTGTGAACTTTCCACTATAGCTTTTTTTTTTTTATGTGTCCTGTTTGGCAGAGAAGCACTCAGAATTGTAGTATGAGGGGCAAGAAGAAGCCCAACAGATTTACTTTCACAAAGGGAGCATAATGGCTAACACTATAATGCTCCGCTTGGTATATATCTATTTATACAAGATAACACCCTAGAAGACTGCTTCTACACCTGCAGAAACATATAACAACAGCAAAGTTACTGAAAAGTGCACGGTTCTAATAAATGGAAGATGTATTTGGTGTTAACTGAGGCTCAATATAGAACATCTGTGTATCTGTTAACACCTGAATCCAAACACCTGAGGGTGTGAGTGACATAAGTGTGAGCACCCTTGTGTATATAAGGTTTCTCCATAAAAATATGCAATAGCGAGTGTGAGGAGCCACAGACCTGCCCCCCTGGACCCAAGACAGACACAGAGTTGATCTGAGGCACAGACATCCAAGGCCACCCAGAGAAAAGCAAAGGAGAGCCCCAGGGAAACCACCCGGCAGCCACAGTGCAGAAGCCCTAGGGAGCTGCTGCGATGAGCCCACAGGCCCTGCTGGCAGCCATCTACGCCGGAGCAGATCCAGCCATTGACCCAGAGACCCTGGGGCGCATCATCTCCCAAGCAAAGAGTTAGCCGGCAGACACCAAAGCACCCAGACACTGAAAACCACCATTACATCAGTGGGCAGAGACACCAGTCACCGCCAGGGAGTGTGGCAGGGAGCAAATAGGCCCTACATTTAATGGGGGGCCTAAACTGATCCAGGAGAGGGAGCAGACCCAACCTGACACAAAAACAGGTGCACACAGTCACAATTGCACATTCCTACCCTCTTGCGTACACATAAAAACACTCACACCCACACACCCAACATAAAGACCAAAAACAATGGACATTGTATACTCACTCACACTCCCCATACATACACTATGCTCACAGGTACTGATACCCGAGAGGTGCAACCAGCCCCCAGACCTAGGAGGTGGTCCCCCTTACTCTGGGTGGAGACAGGTACCAGACTAGTGCCGGCACTGCCTGAACCTGAACGACCATGGCCCAGACCCCATAAACCATCACCCCACCCCTGCCTCCACCAGACACCACCCAACCCCAGCACAGACCCCAAACAGTAGGCTTGCTCTGTTAACAAAATGTTATAAGTGAGAGTGTCTAAGTTGTGCAATAAAATTGGAGCCCAGGCTGCCATGGGACCGCAGAGATGGAAAACCCTTGAGGCACTCCAATGATGCACCCGCACCACAAGGCACTACATGAGTGGTAATGTGCTGGAGTGGGCGGAAGGAGGTCTCTGGGTATCGGGAGGGAAGGACTGGGGTACAAAATGCTCTTCCAGGGAGCCAGCTCCCCAGCTGACCCCAATAGGCACCCCTGTGTCCCGAATTCCAACAAAGGAGGGAGGCACAGGCACCAGGCTCAAGGCTAGGGACAGGCATCGGCCTCGAAAACTGACTGAAAACTGGGACCAACATCCCCGAAGAAGCCGAAGAAGCCACCAGCTCCCAATGAGGAGGAGCGAGTCGGAAGGGTGAAGCGACTACCAAGAGTGTGGCCCCACTCCAAAAAAAGAGCACACCAGCCAGCCCGCTGCAACAAGAATATGCCACAAAAAGGAGGTCATATGACCAACATGCCCAACCTCCCCTGAACCCATGGGGCATAGTCAACAAAGTGCACAGTCCCTGGTGCCCCCCAGCCTCCCACCGGATCACAAGCAGACCCAGCGATGTACCAACGGAAAGACGCTGGCCTAGCAAGCCGAAGGGTGCCACAGAAAGGCTACAGCCCGCACCACAAAGAAGCTGCATCCCCCCCAAGATGGAGAACCACCAACATCCAGGCCAGCCAAGCGAAAACGATAGAGCCAAGCAGCAGCTTCACGCAAGCTAACGCCACAGGAACCACCCAGCAGACAAGCAAACCCCACCCCTGTACAAGGCCAAGAAGCCCAGTGCAACCGCTAAGACCAGCGATGTCTACCATTCAGCACCCACACACGATGGCCTGAGCCGCATTGCACAGGACCACCACCACAGCATGTCATATAGCGGAGGACAGACTGCAGCAAAGAGCACCCAAAGCAAAAGACGTGCACAAAGCCCACCTTGCGCAAAAGCGCCCCCCAGCAGGCTCCCAACACTCATACACCAGCCAAAAGTACACCAGCCAAAAGTAGCTCCGTGAGAAAACCCACACCGAAGCCCCCAAAAGGCAGAGAGCCCACAAAGCCAAAACCAAAATCCACCAAGAACCCGAGACCACTCCACCTCGAGAACAACTCGAGAGCTTCTTCATACGGGAGATATGTCTCACTGCTCAGGATAACATCCTGCTGAAGGGTGACAACAGCACTGAATATGATGATCTAATAATCCTACACTGATCTCAAAGGAACTGGATTGTTTTACAGTGTTCAGAGATTCCTTACACAACGGTTGGGGTCATAAAATAAGAAGGAAGAACTGTTCATGCAAGAACCGCCACTGTTTGAGCAACAGAGCAGCAACAATGCAGCAAACAATGAAAACGATGGACTGCTCCCTTCCTGAGCTGTATGTTTGTGGGTTAGGATATAAACCCCTTTTTTTTGTAGAAATAATAAAAAGGAGGAAAGTAATACTGAATGGATTTCCAGAAAGAAAGAGGAAACATGAAGAGGACAAAAAGCACAAGATTCACCCACAACTATGTAGTAAACTGGTTCAGTGTGATGAACCTGTGATCCTCATTTGGGCAGGCAAAATGCAAAACGGGGGAACATGAAATGACAGCTCAGTGCATTCATCTTGATAAGAGTGGAGGATGTTGAGGCATAATAGGAAAAACATGGTTGGTAATGAGAGGAACAAGGCACGAAGGAGGAGTGGACGTGGATTATCGTCATTCCTCCTGATGGGGCTTTATGGAAAGAAAAAAAACTTTGGGCTACCTCATTTATTTGATTTTAGGGGTTGCGGTTCAAGATGGGGAAAAAGCAGATAAATGCATGTTTCATCAGAGCTAAATATTTCCACACTGGGAAAAAAATGCCAGAAAGCAAACGCAAGCCAGATTGTGGACTGGTGGTAGGACGATTGTGGGTATTTGTTTACATGTAAGTTGATGTGTGTATGTGCATACGTGTGTGCGTGCTTGTGGTTTTCCAAATAAATACAAGCTTAACCACCCTACATGGAATAGCAGGTGTTTCGGAAACAAAGGTTTCTCAAAGTTACTATTTACCGAAGCCGCTTGTCCTGAAGTGCTTGACAAATAAAAGAGAGGAGTGGGGTGGAACAAGAAGAGGAACATTCGTTAAAGGTGAAGGGCTGCAGCAGATCGTTTAAGCCTGAGGTGAACACATTCATCCCTGACAGGTTTGCTAAAAGGATTCCATCAAAGTGAAAGATTTCTTCATAATCTTTCTGTCTGTGCACATTCCAAAAAATCCAGAGCTCCTGTTGCGCTTTTCTTTCTCATCTGTGGCTCCTCAAACTAATCCCAGGCATTTAGATTTTTCTCAAATCTCCTTTAGCTTTTTTTGTTTTTGTTTTCGCCTGTTCTTTAGAAAAGATTTAGTTTTTAGACAAAGTATATGAGTCTCTGTGTGAGGTCAAAGTGACACAATGGTACAGCAGCTCTGTTCTGAGCTCCTTCTTTTAGATTTAGTTCGTCTCCCTCACATTTCTAGGATGACTCACATTTCTCTGCTTTCTCTTTCTCAAATACTGCAGATTTACATAAGAGTTCCAGAGTCAGAGTTGGCATTTTTCTCACCACTTCTTGAACTACTACACTCTGATTTGTCCTTTCTGTCCCATCAGTGTTGGAAACTAAAGGGAGATAAGTACAATAATGAACCTACCCAGATGAGATGGTGGACCTTTTTTAGTCACTTCCAATCAGATTAGTTTTCTTTAGATATCGTTTTTGTGCCATCTTTGTACTTTGTATAAAGATGAAGAAAGATCTTTGTTTCATTTTTCTTCCTGTCAAATCTGAGCAGCTTCAGTATCCCTGCAGAAGAAAAGTGTCCCTGCATTGTAATGCTGCCACTAACATCTATCTCAGTGGGAGTGGAGTGTTCTGGATGATATACACAGATGGTTGTTAATAAGAAAAAATAATATGGGTGTGTTTAAAGATGGGGTGGTGGTCCCCCTTCATAAGAAGGGTGACCGGAGGGTGTGTTCCAACTACAGGGGGATCACACTCCTCAGCCTCCCTGGTAAGGCCTACGCCAAGGTATTGGAGAGGAGAGTCCGGCCGATAGTCGAACCCCGGCTTCAGGAGGAGCAGTGTGGTTTTCGTCCCGGCCGTGGAACACTGGACCAGCTCTATACCCTCTACAGGGTACTCGAGGGTTCATGGGAGTTTGCCCAACTGGTCCACATTTGTTTTGGGGATCTGGAGAAGGCATTCGACTGTGTCCCTCGTGATACCCTGTGGGGGGTACTCCAGGAGTATGGAATCGGTGGCTCTTTATTAGGGGCCATCCGGTCTCTGTACAAGCGGAGCAGGAGTTTGGTTCGCATTGCCGGCACTAAGTTGGATCTGTTCCCGGTGCATGTTGGACTCCGGCAAGGCTGCCCTTTGTCACCGGTCCTGTTCATAACTTTTGTGGACAGGATTTCTAGGTGCAGCCAAGGGCCGGAGGGGGTCTGGTTTGGGGACCAGAGGATTTCGTCTCTTCTTTGTGCAGATGACGTGGTCCTGCTGGCCCCATCTAGCCAAGACCTACAGCATGCACTGGGGCAGTTTGCAGCCGAGTGTGAAGCGGCAGGGATGAAAATCAGCTCCTCCAAGTCCGAGGCCATGGTTCTCGACCGGAAAAGGGTGTCTTGTCCTCTTCAGGTTGGAGTTCCTGCCTCAAGTGGAGGAGTTTAAGTATCTCTGGGTCTTGTTCCCGAGTGAGGGAAGAATGGAGCGGGAGATCGACAGACGGATCAGTGCGGCTGCCACAGTAAAGGGGGCGCTGTGCCAGTCCGTTGTGGTGAAGAGAGAGCTGAGCCGAAAAGCGAAGCTCTCGATTTACCGGTCGGTCTACGTTCCTACCCTCACCTATGGCCATGAAGTTTGGGTCATGACCAAAAGAACGAGATCCCGGATACAAGCGGCGGAAATGAGCTTCCTCCGTAGGGTGGCTGGGCACTCCCTTAGAGATAGGGTGAGGAGCTCGGCCATCCGGGAGGGGCTCGGAGTAGATCCGCTGCTCCTCCACATCGAGAGGAGCCAGTTGAGGTGGCTCGGACATCTATACCGGATGCCTCCTGGAGGCGTTCCAGGCACGTCCCACCGGGAGGAGGCCCAGGGGATGACCCAGGACACGCTGGAGGGACTATGTCTCTCGGCTGGCCTGGGAACGCCTTGGGCTCCCCCCGGAGGAGCTGGAGGAGGTGTCTGGGGAGAGGGACGTCTGGGCGTCTCTGTTGAGTCTGCTGCCCCTGCAACCTGGTCCCGGATAAAGCGGAAGACGACGAGTATGAGTACGAGTACGAGTACGAGTGTTTAAAGATGCATTTCTGATCCTGCCAATGTCAACTGCCCTTAAGAGTTGTCATGTCCCAAGATTCTCCTTCCCTGATTGTTGCTCCCTTGCCAGTTTATGTGGACGTCCATCTCTCTGTAGCTTTGCGTTTTGTGCTATACCCTTTCCATGGTTGATGGACTAAACTGTGGCCTTCAGATGTTCAAAGTTTGATAAATAGTTTTTTAACCAATATTGCCTATAAACTTCTCCACAACTTTATCTCTGGGCTGTCTGCTGTGTTCCTTGGTTTTGATGTTTTTGTTTGTTCACTAATGTTTCAAACTGAATGAACTGAACTAATAAGGACTTAAATTAATAGAGATTTAGAAACACACAAGTGGACTTCATTTAGGTCACTTCTGAAGATAACTGGTTGCACTGGATTTTATTTAAGGGTGTCAGAGTAAATGGGGTTGAATACTAATGTATACACACACTGTAAATTTTTATTCGTAAATTCCTGTATAATTTTCCTTTCACTTTTAAATTGTGCCTGTTAGTCTATCACATAAAACCTCAATAAAATACATTCAAGTTTGTGATTGTAGCATGACAAAATGTGAACAAGAACAAGGCTCTGTAATGCTTGCTAACGTCTTGTTTTCTACACAAGATTTAACAACACTTAATGCCCATACCGCCTATTAGCGTTTGTTCTATACAAGAACCAAATCCAAAACTAAATAAATGTAGATTTATACATGTTGTCAATGTAACAATTACTGTTTGTAATTCATAGATAATTACAGCTACAAAGTTCCCTACTGTATTTAACAGATATTACCTGTTTATAAGAACATAATCATCTTCCTTAAAGACTTAACAACACCAACATGGCATCTAGTTGTAAAATAAGTAAAATAAGATATGGGAACACAAGAACACATTTAAGCCCCAAGGAAAGAAAAGATTGTATACAGTCCTCAAGTTAGGTCAGGCTTTGGAAATGTTCGTCACAGTCTTCAGTCACACTGGAAGGCAAAAAGCCTAAACTCGGCACAGAGGGGATTCTCATAGAATTACATGAAAGGCCTTTTAGACATTAAGCTCAATATTTGTTCTTGTTTTGCTTTCAAAATATCTCGCGGTTTACCATCATTGTAAGTTTTTATTACTGCATTTTTTTAACACAAGCCAAAATCCCAATGAGAAGTTTGTTAAAGTTGAACATCAACACTAGATATGAACATGCAAATATGGATTAAAAAACGGCTGACCTTTGGGTGGGATTAGAGGACAATTTGATGAGACTTGTTTTTGCTTGTATTTGCCCTGCACTGTTCTGCACGTTGCCTTTGCACCACCTTTAGTGCTAGGGCCTTATAAATTGGATACAAGATAATTCATTTACGGGAATTAGAAGTAGGTTTGGATGCAATGGGAAGATGTGGACACGAAATGGGGATACACATTACAGAAGGGCTAAACTGACAGACTTAACCGATAAGAGTTAAACATAAAAGTAAACATAGGACAAATTAAACAAACATAATAAAACTAAATCACAAAATATTGAGACAGACAAGACAACACAATAATGAGAGGGTTTCAAACAGCCATTAAAATGCTAAATGCTCCACTATATGGAGACAGACAAGACAACACAATAATGAGAGGGTTTCAAAACAGCCATTAAAATGCTAAATGCTCCAATTTATGTCACTGTGTTGCAGATTTTTAAAAAAACCTAAAGAAAAATTAAAACATTTTAGAAATCATTTTACACAGTTTTGGAGCAGTTTTCTCTTTAGGCGCAACCAATTCCGTCTGCTTATTCTAAAGTAAATGCCCAAAAATTCAATTTACCAGATGAAGGAAAAGAAAAATCCCAAAGCTAATTCTTTATTACTAACACCTACAGCACTATTACAACAAAAAGGTGGTATGCTGCAGTATAATGTAGGAAAAAACAGTAATTTTACATGCTAATTTATTTTGTAACAACCAAAAGTGGAAAGAAACACATTGCTCTAGAGTAGCACCCCAAAGAGTGTTAAATCAATATGGTGATGTTTTAAGTAGGGTTTTATTAACCATTACATTCAAATGAAAAGCAAATAAGCAAGGATGTACAGGGTGGCCAGATGGCAGCAGTAACACTGCTTGTTATTTGGAATTAGAAGTAAGCTATCCTGTAACAGACAGACTTTGGTTGCATTAGTTTACTGTCAGCTTTCTGAAACCTATAATAGTTGATTGTTTTAAAGTTGCATCACGTTTTCTTCAAAATAGACCAAGAAACATGCTAGGTTTGTACAAACAGTATCCTTTTGTACATTTTTTTATGTTTTAAATGTTTTAAACAACTATTAGTTCAACAGTTTAATCCCTCCTTTCTCCCAGTTGTTAATTTTTTTTCTTCATTGCTTTTGCTTGATTTCCTCCAGTCTGCCCCATGGAGACTGAGCCAGAGCACCTGCAAGTACTCACGGTGAAAGATGTTGCAGGCTCAAGAATGTGTGCGGTAAACACACGAGAGCCGTATTTATAATAAATCAGCTTTATGGCCGTCCAATGGAGGTGATATCAGCAAAATTTATGCTAAGAGACCTTGCCGTTCTCAACAAAACAGCTGTGAGATAGCTAATACAACCCCCTCTCACCTTCACCCCACCTTTTCTGCCAACAGTGCCCCACCCCGCTGCTGCAGCTACCCGGGGCTGACAGGGGTTAGAGAACCCAACAGAGTCCCTCTCTATGTGGTGCAGCCTGTGGTCTCTGGAACGGTGAAGTCCAGACTGAAATAGAGTGTGGGCACTGAAGCGGTAGCGGTTAGCTCTGCATATGCGGGTGTGTGTTTGTGGTTGTACTGTTTTATGTGTGCTTTATGTAGCAATGGGCTACACAAATAGCATACGCCATGTGAGAGGGACAGAAAGAGCTTTAAGGTGGACCTTCACTGATCCGTGTTATCTTAGTGTTTTAGGGTGAACTCAACATTCATAGAAAAATAAAACTGTCATTCCTCTCAGTTCATTCCTTATAAAATTGTTCTGTTACAAAGAATTTACTGCTTAGACTTAAAAGTAAATTAGAAAGCAATTCCACAATGTGATCAACTAAGCAAAAAGAATTTTAACAAGCCAAAATGTTAAAAGATTCACATGCTCCATCACATGCAGGCTCCAGCTCCTTTGATGGTCTTCTCCAGCCTTCCCAAATGGTTCCTGTCACTGCTAGCTAGGGGACAGGAAATACATTTCCAAGCAGTGATGTCATAGCCACGCTTGCGTCGTAAGGTTTCGTCTTACAGAACCCATTCCCATCATTCCATGATGAAAGGTGACCACCCGCCTTTATTTGGAAATCACCAGATGCAGGTAATAAAATGGTCTGTTTGAAGCCCCTGTGGTTAAAAGTTTCTCTAAAGCTTCTAAACCTTGGTTGGGTTGCACATAATCAAGCAAAATAAACCATGTAAACAAAGAATGACCGTGTTTTCCCTCTGATGTAATCGCCTGCTCATTTGGCCAGGGTGGGTTCAGCAGCTTCTGTAAATGTTTGTTGTCCTTTTGTCAACAACCCTTTCTTAAGGAGGCTTCATTCAAACATGGCTGCTAATTTGGTATCACACCAAGATGAGCTAAATCTGTGACATAACCTGACTGTAATCCTGAATTTAAAGAGGAAAAAAATTATAACAGCTTGTTCTTTACCATTCTAGGGTGGCTTTTATCATGACGCTCATCTGCTTGCTCATACCGGAGAGAAATGCTTTAGGTTTGACCTAAATGCAGTCTTTTTATTGTTCTATTTGTGTATGCCAACTGTTCCTTCAGGATCCTGTGGAACAGATGCCTTGCCTTGCAACATTTTCACATGTTGTCACGTTACAGTCGTAAACTTCATTGGGATTTTATGCAACACATCAACTCAAAGTACTAAAATGGAACTTTTTTTTTTTTTACCAATATCTAAATGCTGTGTAAGGTGCAAACCTAACAATGAACCCTGAAATGTGAAATGTGGTGGTATAATGCTGTGAGGATTTTCTTTCAGAAAGGACAGGAAAGCTGATCGGAGTTGATGAAAAATAGAAATGGAATCAATTACAGGGTGATAGTGGAGGGAAACTTGCTATTGACTCCCTCCCTTTTCTTACTCTGGACCTTAACTAAAGCCCAGACCGACCAGTTTCCTCACCATTTGTATGTAGTTTACTTCATTTTCATTTTACTTCCTCAATATTTTAAATATGGCATTCACACCAGTTCCACTGATTGATTTCTTTGCTTGTATCTCATCCTCATCTCCTGACAAAAGCAATTCTTTTCAGTGATCCAGCAATGAACTGGTGCTACGTTAGCACCAGTTTTTCAGAGCCAGAGACATAGCTTGCAGTGGAGGGAACACAATGACCTGTTGCTAAGGAAGCGCTATCACCATTTTAGCGCTGGCTTGGCAGAAAGGGGGCTAAGGAGGCTAAGAAGAAATTGCTTGAACCTTTGGTGGAGTTTTACCTTCTAGCATGAAAATGACCTTAAACAAACAGCCATCTCCACAATGGAATGGCTTACATCAAAGCAGGTTCGGGCACCAATCATAAGGGCTTGCCCAGCCTGGGTTCAGGTGCTTTGGCGGTCTGCCTCTCCCCACCCCCAGGGGGAAGGGGACCACCTCCTGGGTTCGGGGGCTGCTTGCCCCTATGGGGTATTGGTACCTGGACCTGGGAGTATAGCTTATGTATGGGGAGTGTGGGTGAGTGTACGACGTCCATTATTGTTTGTCTTTACGTTGGGTGCGTGGGCATGAGTGTTTTTATGTGTACACATGAGAATGGGAATGTGTGACTGTGACCGTGTGCCTGTTTTTTGTGTCAGGTTGGGTATTGGACTGCTCCCTTTCCTGGATCAGTTTAGGCCCCCCATCAAAAGTGGGGCCTATTTCCTCCCAGCCACACTACCTGCCGGTGGTTGGTGTCTCTGCCCACTAGTGTATTTGTGGTTCTTGGTGTCCGGGGCTGGGTGCTTTGGTGTGTGCCGGCCCACTGCTTGCCGGGCCCTGGGCTCTGTCGGGCCTCTGCTTGGGGAATGATATGTTCTGGGGTCTCGGGGTCCATGGCTGGATCTGCTCAGGCGTAGATGGCTGCCGGTGGGGCCTGTGGGCTTGTCGCTGCAGCTCCCTGGGGCTTCTGCATTGTGGCTGCTAGGTGGTTCCCCTGGGGCTCTCCTCTGCTCTTCTCTGGGGTGGTTGTGGTGGTCCCTTGCGGTGGTTCTCCTGGGGTTCCTATGCTCTGGGGGCCTTTGGATGTCTGTTGCTCGGATCTCCTCCGTATCTTTCCAGGGGGGCAGGTCTGTGGCTCCTCACATTCACTATTGCATATTTGTATGGAGAAACCTTGTATACACAATGCGCTCACACTCCGACTCACAGGTATTTAGATTCAGGTGTTAACAGATACACAAATGTTCTATACTGAGCTGCATTTACCACTAAATACATCTTGCATTCATAAGTACCATGCACTTTTTGGTAAAAAAAGCTGTTAATATAAATGTTTCTGGTGTATGAACCGGATTCCAAAAAAGTTGGGACACTAAACAAATTGTGAACAAAAATGAATGCAATGATGTGGAGGTGCCAACATCAAATATGTTATTCAGAACAGAACACAAATCCCAGATTCAAAGTTTAAACTGAGAGAATGTATCATTTTAAGGGGAAAATATGTTGTTTCAAAATTACATGGTGTCAACAAATCCCCAAAAAGTTGGGACAAGTAGCAATGAGTGACTGGAAAAAGGAAATTGAAAATATAACGAACAGCTGGAAGACCAATGAACACTAATTAGGTCAATTGACAACATGATTGGGTATAAACAGAGCCTCTCAGAGTGTCAGTGTCTATCTGAAGCAAAATGGAAGACTGTTCTGTGGTCAGATGAGTCATGATTTGAAGTTCTTTATGGAACACTGGGACGCCATGTCATCTGGACCACAGAGGACAAGGATAACCCAAGTTGTTATCAACGCTCCGTTCAGAAGCCTGCATCTCTGATGGTATGGGGTTGCATGAGTGCTTGTGGCATGGGCAGCTTGCATGTCTGGAAAGGCACCATTTATGCAGAGAACGTTCAGGTTCTAGAACAACATATGCTCCCATCTAGACGTCATCTCTTTCACGGAAGACCCTGCATTTTTCAACAAGATAATGCCAGACCACATTCTGCAGCAATCACAACATCATGGCTACGTAGGAGAATGATCCGGGTACTGAAATGGCCAGCCTGTAGTCCAGATCTTTCACCTATAGAGAACATTTGGTGCATCATAAAGAGGAAAGTGCGACAAAGAAGGTCCAAGACGATTGAACAGTTAGAGGCCTGTATTAGACATGAATGGGAGAGGATTCCTATTTCTAAACTTGAGAAACTGGTCTCCTCTGTCCCCAGACGTCTGTTGAGTGTTGTAAGAAGAAGGGGGGATGCCACACAGTGGTAAAAATGGCCTTGTCTCAACTTTTTTGGGATTTGTTGACGCCATGTAATTTTGAAACAACATATTTTTCCCTTAAAATGATACATTCTCTCAGTTTAACTTTTGATCTGTGATTTGTGTTCTATTCTGAATAAAATATTAGATGTTGGGACCTCCACATCATTGCATTCAGTTTTTATTCACAATTTATTTAGTGTCCCAACTTTTTTGGAATCCGGTTTGTAGCAAGCAACGTGTTATCTTGTATTCTCTTCATCCTTCTTTCTTTCATTTTTTTTTTCTCCTCTCCCCTTTTCCTTTTTGCCCACACTTTCTCTCTTTCGTGATTCTTATTTTTTTCCTTTTAATTTCTGTCTCCGTGTCTGTAACAGTTGAAATAATCCAAAAGCAGTTTCTAATAAAGTTTTGTTCATAAATATCAAGCAGAGCTTTAAAGCGTTAGCTGTAATGGTCCACTTGTGAAGGTAAATCTGTTGGGATTTTTTGGCAAAAAAGAAAAAAAAGATCAAAGCATTTTTATATTTTAGAATGTCCTAGTCAAATCCAAACCTAAATCCAATGGAGAATCTGTTAAATACTTTGAACATTACTGTTTGATGGTCTCTAATCAGACTGAGGTTGAGCTATTTTACAAAGAAGAATGTGCAAATCTCCAGTCTCTACATGTGTAACTTCAACTGCAGTTAAAGATGGTTTTATACATAATTAAACCATAAGGGCTGAATACAAATGCACAGCACACTAAAAAAATAAAAAATGCAACATCTCAGTTTCCATCTACTTAACAGTTATGCACTATTTTGTGTTGGTGTATCACAAAGTTTAAATGAAATACATTATTGTAATGGTATAACATCTATGGAGAAAAGCTAAAATAATATAAGAGATGACAAAGGATTGTGAGGTCGTTTTTGGCCCAAGCAGCATAAACAGTATCTTCTTTCCCCTCTGCTTTTGTTTTCCTTTCCTCTCCTCTGTCCTGTTCATTCTCTCCTCCATGTTCTCACCTGTTCAACCTTGTTGCAATCCAAGCTCCTGGAGCAAGAAAATCAGAGGAATAATGCAACCAATCCAAAGACAACAACCTTTGGTGTTGTTTAAAAAGTTGCTGAGGCTACCAATGATCTCCTACTGCAGCAATGCTTCTCAGGTTTTACACTGTTTTACAAGATGCTTGGAAGCCGCTTTGGATGGAAAGGTAGTTTGTTAAAGGAGCAATTAGACTAAACAAAGTAAGAACAATAAACTTAAAGGGACTAGTTTTAGCTTGTGTTCTGTTCAGCTTCAAATCCTGGATAGAGGTATATTTGCTTTCAAAACCTTGCTAATGGATATGGCCATACTAAGGAACAAATAAATAATTCCACTTGACGTTGCAAATGCAATTTAAAGTAAGCCAAAACAATAACAACAACAATAAAAAAACAGAAATGCACAGAAAAATCAGCAGTTGATCCAAATTCCATGATTTGCAATTTGACTAATAGCTATCCTGTCTTTTTCCAAACAGGGAACACACCATGTCTAGGGACTAGCAAACCCTTCAGACAACAACACTATTTTGTGTTTCTGTTGATAAAGAAGAAAACTCTGACTTCGCAATCTAAGGATCAATATACAGAGGCTGAAGTGCAAACATGCAGCAAACTGCTAAACAAGCTGCAAAAACATAAATGACACAAACTCCGAAACACACAAACACAAAAAAAAACAAATTCAACAGAAAGAAATTTGCAAAAGAAAAATGTTGCCATCACAGTAAATAGAGAGAAGCAAAAACCAACAACAAACAAAACAAATGCAAAGGAAAAATGGTGCAAAAAGAAAAACAGCAAGTTAAGAAAATCACCAAACTCGCTCCAAAAAACAGAAGTGCACCAGACCACTGGGGGAAGCCGACCACTATTATTACAAACATTAATGTGCTGCAGTTCTATAATATTGTAAAAGATTACAACCACTTGTTTAAAAAAAGACACAAATGAAAACATACATTTTCTTTCTTCCCTTCAAGTTTCTTCTGGGCATCCCAGATCCCAGGTTAATGTCTTTACTGAGGGTCTGGTCTGATCTGACTTGGTGTGTGTTTTTGGAGTTTGCATTATTTATGTGTTTGCAGCTCGTTTAGCCATTTGCACCTGTCAGCCAATGTATCAATGGTTTTTAAAATAAATCAAGTCAGATCAAGCACAGAGATTTAACAATCTATTTAAAAGGATATGTTTTGTACAACATATCGAACCGTGTCTGCAATATCAGGCTGCGAGACAGGAGAAAGCACAGCACATAACAGGAAGACTGAGCAGAGTAGCTACTTGTCATAGTGTTACGCAAGGATCTGACCCACATGCAGAATGACACTCAAGGGAAAACCAGGAAGCAATTTTAAGAAGTTTATTTAAATGAGTAAGCAGGAATGGAGTGCAGGAACAACTGTAGGAGGGGAAATGACAGGTAAGTGATGAGACAAAACGAAGCTGGATAAATAATTGTGCAATGTATCTTACTAGGTGGGAAGTGGTTTTCCGCCAGGAGGAGAGGCACATGGACTGGAGCAAACAATGATGACAATCAAGACGGTAAGTCCAAAGTTCACTTAGATCCAGAGACTCTTGTACTGGGCGAGTAGGCAGTGTGTTAGCGGTTCGGTGGAGGGTGGACAGGTGGGGATGAGTGAGCATGACGAAGTTCGAGGTACAAGAGCAGCCAGCCAGAATGAGTTCCAGGTTATGGTCGAGACTTGTAGATCCGTAGGTGAATATATCCTTAGGAGATCTCAGGAACGAAGGTAGCTTAAAGGTTAGGCCACTGGGGCCAGCCTGGGTATCCTCCAGGTAGTCGCCGGTGAGTTCACTAGAAAGAACAAAGAGTGGTTAAACCTGGTCGAAGACAAAGTGTACTTAGCTTGGAACGTAGGTTGGCTGAGTAGCTACCACTGAGGTTAATACTCGAGCAACAAGATGCTGGCTGCCTCCTGCTTAAGTACTCCCGGCTCAATCACCGGGAATGGGTAACACCTGTCTCACCACAGCCGCAACACATCAGTACACTCTCCTATTAGGAAAACCTAATAGGAGAGAACCTAGTGGCATTATTGTTGCATTTCATACAGAAGGACTAACATTGTCGGATTTTTAAAAAGAGATCTGATGTATGCTTTTCAGTCTTTTTTCCTCTTTCGACCCTTTTCAAAGACCAGTAAGAAAACAACAAAGTGCACATTAACCAACAGAACTTTTATTTGATCTAAATTAAGCTTTTATCATAAGCATTACCTCCAGGACAAAGGAATAGGTAATGGAGTAGGTTAATCATGTAAGATGGATGAAGCTAAATATTCTATTAAGTGATAGATTTTGTGTTTTGAGGACTATATAAATGATAAAAACATAAAACAGTAACCTCCAGAGTTGATTTTACAATTTGAATATCCTCTTCTCCTCTCAGAACCCTTAGTGCGCCCACACAGTGATGTTAGCATATTCCAGCTGCTTGGAATTCCTTCCTGCTGTCTTGGGAACACACATTGCATTTTAAAACTTGTTGAGCCCTTTCAAGTTTTATTTGAAAGTATGTAATTACATTCTTGAAGGAATAACAGGTTCCCAGAGTGATTTACATGTTGTATTAAACGCCATGCTTTTAGAAGACATTGTGCACACTAGTCAAAATAAAACATGAAGAAGTAATAACATTTAATTTATGGCAGGGGCCTCTGACTGTATTGTTTAAAGTGTTTTCCTAAGATTTTTATGCAGTAGCTTCAAAACTCAGGAAACTTAGTGTCTTCCAAACTATTTTAAACTTTTCACATATTGTCACGTTACAACCACAAACGTTAAGGATTTTTTGTTTTTATATTATTTGATAAAATAACACCAAGTGGCACTTAGTGATTAAATTTCACATTGGCGACTTATTTTGAAGGCAAATGGTTGCACTTGATTTTATTTAGGGGTGTCAGAATACAAATCTACTACAAACCTTGAAAATATATTAAAGATTTATTAAAGAGGACTTGTTCATCCATGCTGAAGAATTCCCAAAGATGATGCCACCATGTTTCACTATGGGGATGGTCTGTTCAGGGTGATGTACAGTGTTAGTTTTTGTTTGCCACACATAGTGTTTTGCATGTACAGTAGGCTAAAGAGTTAAATTTCAGTCTCAACTGATCAGTTTACGTTCTTCATCTTGTTAGCAGTTTGCTTTACTTGGGTAGTGGTAAAACCTTAAACAAGACATTTCATGGCTCAAAAACAGCTTTCCTTTGGCCACTCTTCCATAAAGGCCATGTTTATGAAACAATTTATCTACCTGAGCTGTAGATCTCTGCAGCTCCCCCATTTGCTTTTCTCATTAGTGCTCTCCTTGCCTGTCAGGTGGATGGCCATGTCTTGGCAGGTTTGTATTATTTCAGTCACATTGGAGGCTTTCTTAACATGAATGGCCTGTTTAAGGTCATGCCATAGTATCTTAATGGGATTTAAGTCCTGGAATTTGACTTGGGCAAACTGAAACCTTAATTATTTTTTTAGCACTACAAAGACGGACTGGATAGTGTGCTTTGGATCATTGTCCTGCTGCATAACACAAGGGTGCTTGAGCTTAAGAAAGGACACTTATCTGTCAGGATTCAGATAGCAAACTTCATGGTTCAACTTCAAGTCTGACAAATCCTGAAGCAGCAAAGCAGCTCCAGACCATCACACTACAACCACCATGGTGTGGGTTATGAAACTGAACTCTGCTTTGTCAAAAATCACAGTTGAATAATTATTCATTAAAGAGGGCAATTAAAAGGAGAAATAGGAAAACACTGGAAGGAGATAAATACTTTTTCACAACATATCTAAAAGTCTATTACAATGTACTAATGGTTGTGGATGTATTGTGACAAATTGTGAAAAGTTTAAGGAATACAAAAACTTTACAAGTCAGAATGCCTGATTAATTTAAAAGGTAATACCATATGCTGTGCATAAACAATCATTCTTTAATGTTTTCATTTTCTCCAGTCAGGATCCATTAAAGCAAACCTGAGATTCTTCCGATGGATCTTCTGAAAGTTAAAAAATGAACTTGCTATTAAATCATATTAAATAACAACTTTGTACACTGGTTTCATAACATCTTTGGGAGACTGTTGCATATTCTGACTTGTCCACTGAGTCCAGACATTCAATTTTGAAGCTCTGGTCACAGGATGTCTCAGAGCACCGTATCAGTCTACTGCAATGCATGACATTTAATTATGTTCTATTCTGGTCTATTACCATCGAGTCAGGTCTAATCTATTTTCCTCTTGAGTTCCACAACATTGTACTCTTGAGGTTCTCCATTGGGACATAGCGCCACCACAGGAAAACATGTGGTTTCCTTCTTAGCTTGGCCTCTTAGGGATTCTGGTGTGGGCAAAGTCAGATTAGAGGAGTGTCTTCCAGTTCCAATCCAAATGGCGATACAGAAGGCTTTATAATCCACTTAGAAGGTTTCTTGACGTAACCTGCCCAGAGCCTCAGCATCAGGTGTCGCTCCACTTGGGCTGCATCTGGACAGTGTTGAGGCCCAAGTGTGTCTCCTAACTCTTTGACACAGGGAAAGAAAGGCTTTAAAAGCCCTCCACCCCCAGTACTGCTCACTTGACCAGCTGCCTTTGATAACATCTGGCAGGAGAAGGTTTGCAGCAGTGACAGCAGGAGATGCGCAAACATTAAAGTACCATCACTCACAAGTCCACATCATTTGACAGACTCAACAACATGCACCGGGGTGTCTTTGATGATGTTGCTTTGTAACAGAGCTGATTATGTTTTTTCAGCAAGTGTTATGAGACATTATGGCTTGGCAAGGTCACTTTTTGTAGTCTATTGTCATGCCTTTTTAGATCTTCCAAATAAAGCACCTGTTTGATTTGGGACAATTTATGCATTTTGGAAAATACCAAAATAGACCAAAGAGAATTTAAGTGCACCCTTTCATCAAACATTTTGACAGGTGGGCGGGACTTCCGGTGAGGGCGGGACTTCCGGTGGGGGCCATGTGGGCGCCATGTGGTTGCCATGTGGGCAGGGGGGTGTGTCCAAGGGGCGTAACAGTGGATGTTGATTGGTTGTCGTCATTAGGGGCGATACCTTAAATTAGTCAATTAAAACACAGGGGTGTGTTTAAGGGTGTTACGGGGAAGGCCTTAAAATATATATATATTTTATTGCATTTAACATTTACTTACCATAATCTGATTGTGTCAAGATGAAATCATCAAGGTCATCAGCGGTGGGTTCTATGACAAAGAAACAAATATATATATATATATATATATATATATATATATATATATAAACAATATATATAAACAAAATTTGAGAACATTCACATGCATTTAATGATACTTACTTACTTACTTACGTTTTAAGATGTCATTGTGCTTTTGTGAATTATCAGAAGAAGAAGCCACAATTTCCGGGTTTCCTGAAATATTTACCGACATTTTTTCTTGTCAGTACTGGTATTTTTCAATGTAACAAGTGTTATGGTTCAAAGACATTCAGCATTTGAAGACCCTGACACTGAGGTTAACCAATGAAACAGAGCCCCAACATTTACACACAGTATTTATACCAGAACATGACAGTGTTATCTCAACTGGAAAGACTATGTTTTTAAGACCAAAACCCTTCTTGAGTTCAAAGGTGATATGTTATCTAAGAAACAGACGTAACTGCCCCTTCCTGACATCGCCCCTAACAGTTGTAACCCCCTGTAACTCTAAGATGAAAAAGTAAAATGTTTTTTAGAAAAGCTACAGGTAACTAAAATTATCATTCCTTTTTTTTTTTTTCCTAAAATGGAGTCTCTCATGATTCAAAAACAAACACATCATTGCTAGTCAATTTGTAACTTGGAAACAGTATACTGATGTTCTTTTTTTTTTCTGTTAATCTGATATTCGTCTTACCTATTTTCAGCTGCTTTTCCAGTATGTTGACGCAGAAGCTGAAGGTTTTTCTCGTTCCATCGATGTAGTGAAGCACAATTTTTTATTTTTATTTACTTTTTTAGGTCTTTTCTATTTTGAACGGATTTAGACTGGCTCATATATTCAACAAATAGGTCCTGCTGTAAAGCAAAATTAACTTACAATTCTGTCAGGTTACACAGTTCCTTTACAAAACCCTTCTTGAGTTCAAAGGTGATATGTTATCTAAGAAACAGACGTAACTGCCCCTTCCTGACATCGCCCCTAACAGTTGTAACCCCCTGTAACTCTAAGATGAAAAAGTAAAATGTTTTTTAGAAAAGCTACAGGTAACTAAAATTATCATTCCTTTTTTTTTTTTTTCCTAAAATGGAGTCTCTCATGATTCAAAAACAAACACATCATTGCTAGTCAATTTGTAACTTGGAAACAGTATACTGATGTTCTTTTTTTTTTTCTGTTAATCTGATATTCGTCTTACCTATTTCAGCTGCTTTTCCAGTATGTTGACGCAGAAGCTGAAGGTTTTTCTCGTTCCATCGATGTAGTGAAGCACAATTTTTTTTTTATTTACTTTTTTAGGTCTTTTCTGTTTTGAACGGATTTAGACTGGCTCATATATTCAACAAATAGGTCCTGCTGTAAAGCAAAATTAACTTACAATTCTGTCAGGTTACACAGTTCCTTTATTAGGATTTCATGTGATAGGTCAACATTAAGTTGATTATACCTTTAAAAATATAAAAGGATGCATGTCTTTTTTGTTTGTTTTGTTTTTTAGATGTATTAACGCCTGAAAAAACATACAGATTATTAATAACACCCTTAAACACACCCCTGTGTGTTTTAATTGGCTCATTTAAGGCCTTCCCCGTAACACCCTTAAACACACCCCTGTGTTTTAATTGACTCATTTAAGGTATCGCCCCTAATGACGACAACCAATCAACATCCACTGTTACGCCCCTTGGACACACCCCCCTGCCCACATGGCAACCACATGGCGCCCACATGGCCCCCACCGGAAGTCCCGCCCTCACCGGAAGTCCCGCCCACCTGTCAAAATGTTTGATGAAAGGGTGCACTTAAATTCTCTCAACCCTTTAGAAAATTCCCAACTTTCAACCTAACCTATTATTAGTGAAGAAAAAAAGCATGTTTTTAAGCTTTAATGTTCGCTCTTTATAAGGTCACTTTATAAGGTATGCCTGTTCAATTGCTTTTTAACACAAATAGCAACTCAGCCAATCAAATGGAAGCAACTTAATGCATTTAGGTATGTAGACATGGTGAAGATGACTTTTTGAGATTTAAACCAAGCTCCAGAAAGGGGAAGAAAGAGGACTTAAGTGCCTTTAAACAGGGTATGGTTGTTTGCGCCAGTTTGAGTATTCCAGAAACTGATCTATCGAGATTTCCCTGGGATTTCAGAAATAGCTAGTGAGCGGCAGCTAGGTATATGGAACTGCCATGTTGATGTCAGAGGAGACTTATTTGAGTTGATAGAATGGCAAAAGTACCTAAAATAGTCACTCAATACAACCTAGGTAAGAAGAATTAGTTTAGCACAGTTTGACTCTGAATTTGTTGTAAACAACATGAAAGAATCAGCCCTCTGACCAACAATTCAAGTTGGTGGTGTCTTTGTGTGGCTTATATCTCCGTGGCACACTCTGGATGCCCATTGTAAAAACCGAGCATAAATTAAAACCACAGCCTACCTAACTATATTGTTGTTCCCCATGTCCATCCCTTCATAACCACACTGTATCCATCTTCTGATTGGTACTTCCAGCAGGATGATGCACCATGTCACAATGTTCCAATCATCTAAACTGGATTTCTTGAATATGACAATGAGTTCACTGAACTCCAATATCTTCATGGTCGCCAGATCTAAATTCAATAACACACCTTTGGGATGTGGTAGAACAGGATATATGCATCATGGATGTGTGACTGATACTCTGCAGTAACTGCAGGATGCTGTGATGTAAAAATGGACAAAAACCTTTGAGGAATATTTCTGATACCTTGTTTAATTAAGGCAATTCTTAAGGCAAATGAGTGCCCAATCCTGTATTAGCAAAGTATACATAGTAAAATGGCTGGTGAGTCCATATTGAAGAACATAAGCTGGAAAATATGTCAGTCTATCTTTGTTAGGAGGGAGGGAGAGCTGTAGTCACTTCAGTGGGGGCAAGAAGCACGTTTTCCAAACTGTTCTGGCCAACCATCTCCATTTTCTCTCTGTTTACTTTTACGTTTAGGAGTTTACATGCTAATTCCATTACAGGGATTAAAATAGTTTGTTTGAGCCATCCTCAAACTCTGCTTCCCTTGTCCTTCTTCCTCCCCTTAAACCCTTGCAACACTTACAGAGTTTCAGGTCCCTGGGATGGGTTTAGGGATAATTGGACAAGTGAACACAAGGCAGCTTGGATTGAAGAATGTTCCAGAAAGAATCTCTTGCATGAGCTAAAGTTTGGGTTTGAACCATGGTTGTGGCACGTGTCTGCAGTGGGGAACAGAGGAAAAAGAGAAAAATTATGTGTTATCACATCAGGCTCAGGAGTCTAGGTGGCTGGGTCACGTTTGAGCCTCTGCTGATTACTGATTGGTGTTCGCATGTTGCAGGACTCAGGGACACTGCAACAGAGGTGAGCTCAGCCCTCTCTTCCTGAAAAGGAGCAAAGTACTGCTGTCCAAAGGCTAAAGGCAAAACTCTAAAGATAAGTGAGTGGTGTTCAGTCAGTAAAAATGGGTGGAAGGTGAGGTTTCCAGACACATAAATATAACTAAACAGGTTGCAATATGCAGAACTGTTTCATAAATGTATTGAATTGTATATATTTGGAGACATTTCCTAGCAGCAATAGAGGGGAGACTCACAGCATTGTTAAATAAGTTGAACACACTGCTTGTGGGTCTAAGCCACCCACAGCAAGTAATCTTCTTTGGAACTGAGAGGGCTCAGAGAGGCTAAGCCTGGTCAACAACAATGCAAGGGGGCATCCAGAGCATGCTTGTGCACCCTACAAAACAAAACAAAAAGTTAAGTGGACAGCAGTGAAAGGTATTTTACTTCTAATGACTTGAAATATGCCTCTTTTTCAACCTTTTTCCATTGCTCATACATGAAAATGATCTTTATTGGCTTTATCTGCCTGCAACAAACTGTTCCATAAACCATACGGGTGCTTTGTTTGTTTGCGTAGATTGTTTTTGTTTTTTTTAGCTTGCACGATGCATAGGTTCAGAGTGATGCATGTGTAGACTTGTCATGATGGATGACACATCAAAAAAGTTAAGCATATCATTCTGACGAAACATTGCAATACCATGCATCTGTGCATCATAACATAAACACTCTGCTGTAAACTGAGTTGTGTTTCTGGAGTACCTCTCCTGTCTTCATCCCTGACAGCTGTCACTGTCGCCATCTATTCACTACTGGAATTGTCCCCTACAGACTGAAGAGGAGAATGGAAAAAATCCTCAGCTTTAATGTCTCCGTCCCACGTGATCAGACTGTAACCCCAGAATCTCCTGCCAACCATCATCCTCTCCCCGACACATCCATGACTGCTGCATGCCAGCTTGTCTCTTGTCTCTTGTTTACACTCATGCCCTTTCTGTGACATTCCAGTCACTAACCCGCGTTTTCTCTCTGCAGAGGTAGGAGTTGTGTTCCTTGACCAAAGCAATAACTGTGACTTCTCTTTAAACTCAGTCATGTTTTGTGGCTGAATTTCTGGGTCCTCAATGTTGCCTGTGTTACATATCTATATTTTGTTAGAAGTCATGTCAGACTTAAACTCAGTAACAATAAATGCATTTAATTGGTGTAAAGAAAAAAACTGTTTCAAATTGCAAGCAGTGCCATCATGCTAACATAATTTGGACTGCAAAGTTTTATATTTGGGACATCTTTTGACTGCTTTTCAGAAGTTTTGCATTTAATCACGATCAGTACTGGTAACATATGGCGATACCCTACAGAGGTTGCACAAGCAGTCCAACTCCACCAAGATGGCACATCAATACGTGCCATTGCCTGAAAGGATTGGTTTGTCTCCCAGCACGGTCTCAAGAGCATGGAGAATATTCCAGGAGACAGGCAGTTAATTTGGGAGATCTGGACAGGGCCATCGGAGGTACTTAACCCATCAGCAGGACCGGCACTGCTCTTTTGTGCAAGGAGGAACAGGATGAATAATGCCAGAGCTTTAAAATGGGACCTTCAGCAGGCCTCTGACGTTCTCTGACCAAACCATTAGAAACAGACCTCATGAGAGTGACCTCAGGGCCCGACGTCCTCTAGTAGGCATGGTGCTTACTGCCTGGCACCGTGGATGTTGAATGGCATTTGCCAGAAAACACCAGAATTGGCGGGTTTAGTACTGGCACCTTGTTTATTTCACACATGAGCTCATGTGACAGACGTGGAAGGGTCTGAAGAAGCTGCGGTGAATGTTCTGCTGCCTGGAACATTGTTCCACATGATTTATTTGGTGGTGTGTCATTGTTTGTCTGGAAGGACGCACAGACCTGTACAGGATAAATGATAGCACCTGACTGGACCTGACTGCACCTTTGGTGCAGTGGGTTCTGGGTTCTTCCTGGTGCATAATAATGCCTAGCCTCATGTGGCAAGAGTATGTAGGCTTTATTGGAGGATAAAGGAATCGATACCATTGACTGGCCTCCATGCTCCCCTGACCTAAACCCAAAAGAAAATATCTGGGACATCATGTAGGTCCATCCGACACCACCAGGTTGCCCCTCACACTCTCCAGGAGCTCAGTGATGCCCTGGTCAGGATCTAGGAGGAGATATCCCAGGACACCATTCATCATCTCATCAGAAGCATGCCCCAACCTTGTTGGGCTTGCATACAAGCAACTACTGAGTACCATTTTGAGTTGCAACGATATTTCACCAAACTGGAGTAGCCTGCTACATCAGTTTTTCAGTCTAAATTTCTCAGTGACTTCAGATTAAGCCCACTTTGGGTTGATCATTTTGATCAAATGATGTGACATCCTTTTGATCCTAACACATTACCCATTCCATATCAGTATGGATATCCAGCATGACATGTTTTCCAATTGAGATCTAATGTGTTTTCACATGTGTTCCTTAATTTTCTGAGGAGTGCATTAAATGCATCACTGCCTTGTGTTTTGATTAATTTCAATTTGGTTCATACAAGTCTTAGAGTGTGACATCTGGTGGCAAAGTGTGAGTTTACAACCACTGACTGGGCCCTCTGCAAATATGTCTGAAACAGTATATAAATACAGCATTTTGAAACAGAGAACAGTTTTACAAAGGAGATTAGTTAAGATTAGTGATTTTTAAAATCATTTTTGAAACATGTTATAGGAAAAAACAATCTGATTCCAGACAGAAAACCGTATCCAAAAAGGTAAAACCCCATTAAGAATATTAACAATTTTATAACAAACATTGCTATGTTAGTTGTGTTTTTAGTAAGCATTTATTGAATTTTAAATGGATATATTAAAATCAAGTCAGCTAAAGTATTTCACAGCATCCCAAACGCATAAAAGCTAGGAGTGTTTGATGCTTTCAGTTGATACACACAGGGCTGTATTAGGGAGGATATGGGCCCTGAGGCTTGACCCGGTTTTAGTGCCTTACCCACACAAGTTTCTTTTACACAAGCAAATTACAATACATTGATAGTTACCTGACATAAATTCTTGAAATTTTTTCCAAATAATTCCTCAATGTGGAAATCAAACGCAGTCACTAAAATACACATAAACAATGTAGGGCTTAAGCATACTCTAAAGCACGCTATTATGTGTGACTTGCTTTGGGTCAAAGGTTAGCTTAGAGTTGGGGCTATAAAGTCAACATTTTCAAAAAGATAAAGATTAAAGCAATAGAATATTATTTAAAAGTTAATTTATTAACTCAATTCACCAAGTGAAACACATTATTCAGATTAATTACACACAGACTGTTTTCAAGCCTTATTTCTGTTAATTTTGATGATTTTCCACTTATTGAATATATACTTTAATTCTAGTTTTATGCCTGTCTATTCTTCATTATTGTTTTCTGTTATTACTCACGGGTGTTGTTATACTTTTTCTATTTTAATATGGGATTAACCAATAATTTTGGAGATTATTGTCTTCATTTAATATTTTTTTTATTTTTCCTCCTGGCTAAATGATGATTGTTGGTTCTGAGTTTTAAGTTACTCTCACTTGATCCTACAATTCCTTACATCTCCATTTGTTTTCGCTTCAGGCCGAATACATATAGGAATATAATTGCATTAAGAGAGTTATGATCAAATATCTTTTATAAGTCACATAAAAAAAAAACAACTGTGGGCTGCTTTCTATTTCCATAGCAGATGAGGAAAGAAGGGGGGTTATCCAAGGTGTTTGAGACAGATGAGGGAGGTGGTGGTAAAGGGACGGAGGGCAAATTGGGCGGACACATAAAAACTGAAGGGATCGCAGATGCTGGATCATTTGGAGTCTGCCCGTCCTTTGCGCACCGACTGTTCTGGAGACAGACAGGCAAACCCGCCGCAGAGTCCGAGAGCCGCCTTTAGAGCTTTCACAGAAGGATAAACCTGCTAAAAAGGCACCCAACTTTCTTCCGAGGCTGAATTTTTGTGTTTGTTTTTGCGGCAGATCGCGTGGACTGTTTAGAAACACCTTTTTCATTTTCATACGAGGATACCTGTATGTCTTACTGATGGTAAGCGCTCATCATCTGACGCACTCACTTCTCAGAAATCATAAAAGGGACTTTAGACCATTTACGGGATCTTTATGGGGATTTATTTTATTATTTCTGGAAAGTCTGAAAATAATTCACAAGAGAAATAAAATTCTCGAATGAAAACGACATCCCAGTGTGTCCTAATGATCCAGTTTGAGATGAATGGAAAAGTATGTGATCCTTCAGAAGCAACAGGTTTTTGCTGGTTTGTTCTGAAAGCCTTGTGCAACGACAAAACCAAGATAGTGAGGTCATTTCCAAACAAAGCGTCTGATTTCCCTGCGCGTCGCTTGTTTCCGAACCGCTCAAATATTCCCCTTCATTTATTAGAATATTTTAATAAAGAAAAAAAATACACTCGCCTCCACTCAGATATGAGGAAATGGAGACAGAGCTATGAAAATGAGGTCAAAAATTAGCTTTGGTCCAAAACTATTTGCAAAGTTTCCATTGTAATCGGTGATAAATTACAGTACAAATATGTAATCTCAGCAATAATACTTGCGCATTTTTTGAGCGCATTTTAATTTGTCACGTTGGTTTCAAAAACACGATAGGGTTTCAAAAGATAACTGGTGTAGAGTTACAGACATGATTTATGTGCAAAAATAGAAAGAAGCTACAGAGTAACAGAAATCCACGTACATTAAAGTTTTAACAGTTCATTGAAATCGAAATTACCCATTCAAAATGAGTTACCATTTAAAAAAAAAAAAAAAAAACAATAAATGCAGCCTCTGGATTATAAGGTCCATGACAGATATGAAGGGAAATCAGTCAAGTTAATCTTAGAAAGTTTTACAGACAATCTGCTGACAGTGATCTTATGGATTTTATATATTTGAATTTGTATTGGAAACAAATGAAATTATTGTGTTTTATTTTTACATTTTCAGTTGTAATATTTGATCAAAATTAATGTCCATTACTGTTTTAATACCCCCAGGGTTTAAATATATTCTAATATTTGATCAGTAGAAAAGCTGAAAGCCAGAGATCAGATTTGGGTCACCTTCATCAGCTGGTGATCAGCTGGTCAAACACTGAAAAATCTATTTTTTTGTGTGTTTAGTCTTTGGAAAACAAAATTGGTTGCTTACAATAAAAAGAAATCGGTATCAGCCAGCAAAAGCCTGATCGGTGCATATCTTGTTATCATGTCAGTTATCTTCAAAGGAGGAACTAGCTTGAACTATTTTTATGAAATAAAATCTTCTCAATTTTTATTGTGATTGTTCCCAAATCTTCCCTGAAGTTAGATATGAATTATAAAGTAAACTTCAAGGAGGGCAGAGTATCAGCCAAGAAAACCACGAGCAGTTAAAAGTTGTGTTATAAATAATACTGCATGGTAAAAGTGTGTCTTAAACTCCTGAAACTCTAAAAAAAAAAAACAAACCTCTCCATTTGGAAGGTCATCATCCATAATAGTGTTTCCATATAACTACAAACTGAAAAACATAGCTTCCATTTACGACAGACATGCTGCTGCAGACACCCTTAATGATAAAATCAGGTCATAGATCTGTTCCCGTGGCAACTTGTTGCACTCCTCTCTCCCTCTCTGCCTCGTTCCCATCTTCCCTCCCACCAATCCTGTCAAATTCCTCAAGAAACACATCTGAAGAGCCATGTGCATAGTCATATCACATTATCTCTGGTCAGAGAGAGACTGAGAGGGAGGGAGGGAGGGAGGGAGGGAGGGAGGGAGAGGCAAAAGCAGGAGCGAGCAAAGCCAAGGGCAGTTGACTGCTACGGCCTAATTGCACCCTGGTCTGCATTTGTCACTGTAAAAAAAGGGCCTGTCTGTTGCTAGGTTTGAAGGATTTTTGGATGTAAAGCACCCTGAACACATATATAATGCAGGTGCTGCTGTGCTATGGTTGTTTGTTTGAGAGGAGTTGTACAAGATGTTGTTAAAACTTCTAATGTTTCACTTTTGTATCTTCCAGGCTAGTAAACATGTACACATTCTTCATTTTTTTCTAAATTTAAGAGTTTCTCCACTAAGTGTTCTTTTTATTCGCCTTTCATCATCATCACACCACTTTGAGTCGTTTGTACGCTGTAGGGTACAGCTTTCTCAGTGGCTGGTTACAGTTACAAGATGTTCTGTATGGTCACTTCTTTTCACTGCTATGAATCCCTGTAATCATGGGAGAGGCCTGCTCTGTACAATGAACGTTTGTTGTCAGAGATGTGCACTCACTGATTCATACACACACACACACATGCACGCACGCACGCACGCACGCACACACACACACACACACACAGACAGACAGACAGACACGTTTATCCCAGCACCCCATGGGTAATAGAGCTGATCATGTTCTGACCCCTCCTCTCCCTCGCTTCACCAAAGTTCTCACGAATACGCGAGCGGTGGCACACATTTAGTGTAAAAGTGCAGACAGATCATGCATGCGCGTGCTCGATGCTCCTCAGCTTTTTTCGTGTGTGTGTGTGTGTTGTTCTGCTTTTGCACACAGACGTTAGATCCAGTGCCATGACCGAGAAAGAAGGGTCACGCTCAGGTCAGCCTAATGCTGTTAGGAAAAAAAATTATTCTTGATTGCATGTAGAGTGAGCCATGCAAGGGCTGAGATACTCTCACAGATACCAAACCAGGAACATTCGCACACTTGGAAACACACCACTTGTCAGGGTTACACACAAAAACAGAAACTTTCTTGGGAATATAATGCTTTGCAGAAGTTAAAGAATCACACTTCAGTTTCGTTGTGATAGTAGTGCATAATTGTGAATAAATGGACAAAACATTTTACAAACCAAAATCTGAAAACCTACAGTTGTATTTAGGCCCCTTTACTCTGATAACCCAAATGAAACCCAGAGTCACCTTCATCGTTTTCTTCAGAAGTCAACTAATTAGCAAATACCTTCAACCTGTGTGTAATTTAAAAGCTGTTCTAAAATGGCCTTGTTGTAGAACATTAGTGAACAATCAGAGAACTTTCAAACATGGATAGGTTATTAATCAATATCCTAAGCCTTGGATATCTCATGGAGCATTGGTTAATACATCACCCGAGAAATGGAAGAGTATAGATAAACAGCAAATCTACCAAGATGTGGTCATCCATCTAAACTGAGGAGCTACAGAGATCAACAACTCAGGTGGGAGAATCTGTTTGAGTAAAAGGGTATAGTTGGGGCCATATGCTGTTGAAAGAAAGCAATAAACAAGTCCTGGAGTTTGTTGCAAGCTATGTCAGGGACACAGCAAACATGTGGAAAAGGTGATCTGGTCAGACACAAAGCTACATTCAAAACACTATGTGGGGGTGGAAGATTATCACTGGAAATCACCCTGACCACAAAAAATCCATGGTGGTGGCAGCATGATGCTATGGGGATTTCTCTAGGAAACTTGGCAGAGTTGAAGGGTGGCTCTGCATACGATTTTCTTAATAGGGCTGAATACAAATGCATGCCACACTTTTCAGATTTTTATAAAACAAAAGTTAAAACGCATGTATCATATTCCCTTCACTTCACAATTATGCACTACTTTGTGTTAGGCGATCACCAAAAATAAAGCGAAAAATGTGAAATATGAAGGAATGTGAATACTTTTGCAAGGCCTTGTATGTCTTGCTTTCTGTGTACTATTGTTTGGATGTACACCAGCTTAAATGAAGACCTGGGCTGCTTCAGGGTTCTCACTCATAAATTAATGAGTGTGACTCAGCAGCAGGTAATACATTAAATGGCATCTTAAAGCAAATCATTGCATATGTTTTATGTAGATTTCGTCTTTAGTCAGCGTCAGATGTAGTTATTGAACATCGTCTTCTTGCTGTCTGTGTTGAGGTTTAGACATTAGTGATCTGCTGTCTGTTTTGTGGCACATACCTCCTTACATTCCAGTTGCAGCAAATAGCTAGCTTACCCACAACCCAAAATGATAAGCCTTAAAGAGACACTGGGTCTCTCTGCTGGCCGCCCACACACACCCACACATGCACACACACATTCTCATGTGCTGGTCTTCAAGTAAATACCATGTAACAACCTCAAGTGTTTGCAGCCGCCATCGGTTTATAACCCACCCCCCTCCCCCCGTGTGTTTTCTACTGTATCTTTCAGGAACAGGGTCACTCCAACGCCCTCCTGCAGCCTCCCAACACCACCTAACATTTCCTGGAAGAACGTGTCCATTGCGTGCTCCCAAGAAACATGGACTGTTTTCCCATGCTTTCTTTTCTGTCGGTAAGTACGTGGACAGTGCCGTATCAGTTTTGTGCTGCATCTTGCATATCTTCTTCTCTTCTCTTCTCTTCTCTTCTCTTCTCTTCTCTTCTCTTCTCTTCTCTTCTCTTCTCTTCTCTTCTCTTCTCTTCTCTTCTCTTCTCTTCTCTTCTCTTCTCTTCTCTTCTCTTCTCTTCTCTTCTCTCAGGGAACCTGAGACTGTAGCATTAGTCCATAGCTAAACCAAAGGTGTTGGGTTGGTCATGTGCATGAGAAAGAGTAGTTTGTTTTAAATGTGATGCAAACAACAAGAAAGCCCTAAGGTTTGCTCTGTAACTTACAAATTTGCTATGACCCCAAGTCTGCCTCTTTTACTTATGCAGCTGTAGTGCAGGAGACAAGCGAAAGGGGTGGGGGATTGCATTTAAAATGCTGGAGCGTAGAACCGGCTGTTTACATTTGGAGGATGTCACAAAAGATACACAAAAAGCAGTGTATCTGATCGTAGTCTGCTTTACTGTAAACATGACTGCATTATTGAGGATAATCAGTCTGCCTTTAGAGGGAATGGGTAAATGGGGGGGTTAGTTGTGAGATATGTTGTGGAAAAGACAGACATTCTTTTTTCTTCTTATGTCCTCTGACCCATCTGCTCTCAGCTCAGACCTTTTCTAAACTTCTGTCATCTTTTTCCATCTGCTGCCCCCAACAGAGACATCATGATTCCTGGTAATCGAATGCTGATGGTCATTTTAATATGCCAAGTCCTGCTGGGAGAAAGCAACCATGCTAGTCTAATACCTGAAGAAGGGAAGAAGAAAGTACCTGGCCTGCAGGGTCGTTCGGCCGCTCAGAGCCATGAACTGTTGCGGGACTTTGAGGCCACACTGCTGCACATGTTTGGCCTCAAGAGGCGGCCACGGCCCAGTCGCTCAGTCACTGTGCCCCGCTACCTGCTGGACCTCTACAGGCTGCAGTCGGGGGAGGCTGAAGAGGTCGGAGCTCACGACATTGACTTCGAGTACCCCGAGAGGTCGGCCAGCCGGGCCAACACTGTGAGGGCCTTCCACCATGAAGGTACGAAAAACTGAGGATGCTTTCACAAGATGAAAAATGAGGTTGTGACATCAGAAATAGATATTACAGAATGCACATCTAAGGCTCTAAGGTTGATAATATTAGTCTAACAGTTCTTGTAGTAGCGAGATGCTTTGGCATGGCAGCAGACTGCAGAGAATTCAGAGTAAAACAAAAAATGCAAGAGTGCTCCACCCATCTCGCCATGACCAAAGAATCTAAGGATGTGGTCACCAAGCACAGTCTGCAGAGAGTCATAAAATTCAGCTAGACAAGCTCTCAAGAGCCTAATTTGACAGAGCTGTGTGTTTGGTTTGTAACTGAAGGAAAAGGCATACCTTCACATTACTGACCTACACTTCTTGCTCCACCCAGCAGAAGAGGGTTTTAAAAAAGCCTGTTCTTGGCTTGGAAACCTAGCTCGCTCCTCTCTCATGTCCCTAGTTTATACGGAGGGCTCTTTAAGAAAGATCGTCCTCGCCATGCAATTATCTTTAATGCTACTCCGCAACCTTCTAAATAAAGGCCTCCCTGTAAAAAATGTAGGTGCTGAGAGAAAAACACTGCAGTTCTTTGGATCAAGGCGAAAACAGTCTCAGGAGCCTGTGAGATGCAAAGACAAGAAGATTAGAGGGAATTTCTGTGCATAGAGGCTGCTACATTTCAGCTCAAAAGCAAAGGTTTCACTTAGGTTTTAAAAGACAACAGTTTCACAGAATTGAAAAAGATACAGAAAAACTTTACAACTTTAAAAAGATGTGCAAAAAAGTAAGAAATTAACTATGGTATATGGTGAACTGGGAAAACTGGGAGATCTTGAGGCAGAAGAACAAGTCCAGCATTTATTTTTTATTTCTCCATATATGCCAGCCACAGAAGTACACTGAGACCAAGAAAGGCATGGACTGGTATGATATTCACATGGCAAGATGACATAGACTAAAAATACCCCAGTATCATGGTATTGACTCAAATATTTTAAACAAAAACCTATAACACAATCTCATTGCTTTTACTTAAGTCAGAAAAACAACAAATATTTCTACTGCTCCTAAATATAACATATTTAGTTAAATATGTTATAATTAATTAATGTAACTAATTATTACAGTTATTTATTAGTTTTTTAATACATAGATTAAATTCAGTCATACATTTTAAGTACTTATTGTGCAGAATATTACTTTTTTGTGTTGTTCTGCTCTTTAATATAAGTACAGAAACTGATATTAGCTGTACAATTAGTTAGGCTATCTACTCTGGTAAAGCCTATTGTGTCTTGACTTGTTTATTGTAGTTTTAAAGCAGTGCTACCTTATAAAGATGATAGCCAATCAAGGGCCAATCTGAAATCCTAATGGTGTAACAAACTTGAGTAAAAATACCACAGTTTCAAGGGTGAACATGTTGATTATTATTGGTACATGTTTTATATCTATTGCATTTATTTACTGTTGTTTTGATGTTGATGCATAGACTTGAGCAAAAATGTAGAATAAACATTGGATAAATGTGGTCAGAAGCTTTTAGTTGCTTGTTGCGCTGAACATTACACCTTTGGCAATTCTCTTTAAAGAGATTCACTGGGAGTGTAATAGGCTGTTATTAGTCAGGCTATCTACTCATGAAGCCAATCCGAAATCAGTTGTTTAACAGAGAAGACCTTCATAGCTTGCCAACTGTAGTTTCAAAACAACATTCCCCTTATAAGAGTGATGGGTGTTGCTCTTTTGGCTTCCACACCATGACTCCATGTTTTCTAACATTTACCAACAGCTGGCTTTGTCTTTCTTTTAAGCGACAGAAAAGTGCAGTACCAGTATTTCACCCATCTGACTGGGTGGGTGCAGCAAAAGGGTGTGGGAGGGTCAGTGCTTCTTTACTTTATGCCTCAAACAGCCAAAGAAAACCACCATGAGCTTGACCATCTATTTAAAGCAGTTTTTTTTAACTATTACTTGCCTGATGGCCGGCCCATGTCTAATCAAGAAAAAAGCCCAACTAGCAACTGTTTTATTATTATAGTTTTCATTTATCATTTCTTCCATCGATTAATTAATTTTTCATGCATTTGCACATGCTATACCAACGGGTCCTCCTGCATGTAAATTTACTACTCACAGTAGTTTCCACTTTAACAGCCGTCATAGTATATTTGACTCAGTGCAAATTAATTGAGCTACTATTACTCTTTAGTTTTCTATAGTTTTTTTTTTTTATGTACTTCAGCCATTGTTTGTCAGTTTATGTTTCTTGGTATTACAATATTTCTGATGAATCATGGAGAAAGTGACAATAAAAATACACACGTTTCCTACTATTTTAATTTCATTGTGAATTATTGTCAGAAGATCTCATATTACATCCTATTTTCATTGGTTCTGATATTAAACCCTGTTTAGGCCAGCTCATGGGTGTTTCTAGACAGGAGCCAACAGTTATAGCCCCTGTACCGAAGACATAATACTAAATCAATTTCTAATAATAATATGCGCTGGCACAGAAACTGTATCTGATTGGTGCCTTTAAACAATTTCATTTTTTACCTTTACAGTTTTACTTGAACAATGAATTAAAAATTAAGATTTTGCACTTTTAACTTCAGCTATATTGGATCACATACACGGTTTTGGTCTAGAACCACCACTGGGCCAGCTACATTTCCGAAACATAAGACTTTATGATCACTGACATATCTAAGTAGATAATACTTGTCACAAAACCTAATTATCTCACAGTACATTATAGAAATGATTTTAAGTCATTGGTAGTCACAGCAAATATGAACTGACATATGACCAATAGTGGGAGTGGTGGCCTAGTGGTTAGAACAGGAGGTTTGTGTTTCAGAGGGGACACAAGGGGCCAGGTTCATATCCCACAGATTACCACTCTGGGTCCCTGAGCAAGACCCTAAGCCCCAGAATGCTCCCTGGGCATGGCACAATGGCAGCCCACTGCTCCCTGTAAGGGATGGGTTAAATGCAGAAGACAAATTTTGTTGTAATGTACATGTGCAATGACCAATAAAAATGATGATTATTATTATTATTATTATAAAATGTCCCATGACATATTGTCCCTTTTGCTACTATATAAAATCTGCATGGTGGTGGCACCATCATGCTAAGGCTCTGTTTGTCGTCAGTGGCTCTATTGTATCACGCACAAACTATATACAAAATGACTAAAACTGCTAAAAGTACAAAATTATGAAGAAGCAAAGTACTAGCTCCGCAACTCCCAGAATTTATACTGACAAACATTTTTCTTTTGCTTCTCCAATAAATTTGTCTTCCCCCTTAATTTATAAATTAGCCCAAACATGTTGTATGGCACTAATAATGAATCACAAAGCAGTTTGCAGTCATCTTATGAAGCAAAAAATATTTCTTCAACGATTTTATTACAATCAAGTCATTAATGCTAATATCTGGACTTGTGCATGCATCTGTACATCTGTCCACAAGCATTTACCCTCACCTCCTTCGCCGAACTATCTTAATAACATGCTTGTAAGCATTTGAAGTAGGAGTGCTTGCTTTCATGGAAGCACTGTCGTGTGATAGTGACTCAGTTGAGTCCAAACCACAGGGATATAAAGAGTCTGCAGCAGATGGATGGTTAGACGAGGAGACATGTTTACAGGAAAGGCAAAGCATACATTGCGGATTTCAGCCTGGAAAATTATGAATTTTATTGACCGGTTGTAAAGGGAAAAAAATCTTTTTTCCTGTTAAGCTACAAAGCAGACAAGAAATGAGAAGTGTGTGTAAGCATGCACGAATGCCTAAATGTCCTTTAGGTTTGAATGCACAGCATTCCCATGCAGTATCCTCTTCCCCATAGGCTTCAGACATATGAGATTCTATTGTTTTGTCTGACTCCTTAATGGTTATTCATGATGCAAATGATAAATCTTTTAAGTGGACAAACTGCAGGGGCAATCAAAAACACAGCAGGTTTTAATATTGAGAAGCACCTGGGCCAGATTAGGGCCTGGGTGTGAAATAACAGGGGTGGATTGAGCAGGAAAATAGTAGACACAACATTCCTTTCCCCAACAATGGTGATCTTGCCAGAGATCTGCAGACTGTGAGTGGAACAGGGAGCCTCCACTGTGTTTATGCTGTAGTTGTGGTACGTTAATCACCACCCTCCGTGTAATGCATGTTTCAGCAAAGTGCTCAAAGAAAGGCACTGAGAGAAGGGCAGGATAATCATAAAAGAAAGGTAAAGAACTTGAATGAAATATATTTTAATTTTTACTGCCCCCGAGGTCTTGAAGGGCATGACAATAAAGTGCTTGATATCATTTGACATAAGAATAAAGAAGAGTGATCTTAAAAGATTCAAAGATATGTATTCTTTATTTCATTATTTGTAAAAATGTATCCTTGTGCACTTCAGCAACCATCCCACATTTTTCCTTTTCCTTATTTTTAGAGCACATGGAGAGGTTCCATGAGGTGGGTGATGGAGAATCCATTCCTCTTCGCTTCCTGTTCAACCTCAGCAGCATTCCAGAGGATGAGCTGCTGTCCTCTGCAGAGCTAAGACTTTACCGTAGTCAGATTGATGCGGCCACCGCTGACAAACAGAGCCTGCACCGCATAAACATCTATGAGGTCCTGAAACCCCCACAGCCCGGGCAGCTCATCACCCAGCTTCTGGATACACGGCTTGTTCGACACAATGCGTCCCGCTGGGAGAGCTTTGATGTCAGCCCTGCCATTTTGCGCTGGACTCGTGAAGGCGAACCTAATTACGGACTGGCTGTAGAGGTTCTACACCTTAACCAGACCCCACGCCATCAGGGCCGACATGTTCGCATCAGTCGCTCGGTCAGTCAGGAGCCCGGCGAGGACTGGGAGCAGGTGCGCCCTCTCCTGGTGACCTTCGGCCACGACGGGAAGGGTCACCCGCTGACCCGGCGGACCAAGCGCAGTCCCAAACAACGGGGCCGCAAAGGCAGGCGCAACTGTCGGCGCCATGCATTGTACGTAGACTTCAGTGACGTAAACTGGAACGACTGGATAGTGGCACCACCTGGCTACCAAGCGTATTACTGTCATGGAGAGTGCCCCTTTCCCCTGGCAGATCATTTAAACTCCACCAATCATGCCATTGTTCAGACACTGGTGAACTCTGTGAATAACAACATTCCCAAGGCCTGCTGCGTACCAACAGAGCTCAGCGCCATCTCCATGCTCTACCTGGATGAACATGACAAGGTGGTCCTGAGAAACTACCAGGAAATGGTAGTCGAGGGCTGTGGCTGCCGCTAGTGGACACATTTGCAAAAAACCTGGACAAAGAATGGTGCCTTGATCGAAGCAATGTGGACACTAAAACAAATCAGAAGGTCTTTTTCCCAAAAATGCTCACTTGGACCCTTATTTATAACTCTTACGAGGTGTATGTTTGTCTCACTTTTTTGTTTTCTTTGACAATATGATCATATATTTTGACAAAATATATATATATTTATATCTACATATTAAAAATAAATTGAGTTCTTATTTTAAACATAAAGAAACTGTTTATCCTTCCATAATGTACATTGGATTGTGTAAGTTTTTTTTTTTATTATCTAGAAAATAGTAACAATAGTAAACAAGAAAGTCACCCAAAAAGGTATTATTTGCTGGTAATATTTATTGCTTTCATAATAAAAAAAATTAATTGCGTCCTTCCACCTTCACAAAAAAATTATTATTTTTAAACAAATCCTGCGACACATTTAAAGTTAACTGACTTTTATGAACTAGTTGAAGACACAATCAATATGTTCATAAAAGGCATTAAAATAAACTTGACAACAAATAAAATAAAACCGACAACAAAAAGGCTGTCAATCTCTATAATTTTGTGAAATTAAACTGGAATAAATTTAAAGATAAGTTGAATTACTTTACAATTTGTTTTTTCTGTTTTCACAGATCAGTTCTTAGTCAAAGAACAGGGTAAGAAGAGAAAATGTGAAAAAGCAAAGACAGAGCCGGCTACAAGCAAACTTTACAACTCCATAGGACCCCCGGCTGGCCTGGAGTCCCGAGAACACTTGAATTCACAAAAGACAGGTTTATAAATGCAACACTTGTATACATAATGCAGAAAATCTTTAGAGTTTTTACGTTGTATAAACAGTCAGATTTTAAATCTAAATGTAATAATTTCCGCTGCTTGTAAATGGGCCCCCAAAGGAAATTCTTTCTAGGGCCACCTCCAAGCTTGGGCCGGCTCTGTCGTAACATGACCTATTCACATAAAAGAGAGTCTTAATTACTATATGATTACACTAATGAATTATATAGCAATTTTCACAGTTTTCTATTGATTTATTTTTTGGAAAAAAAATTTGCAGGCGTGTTTGCAGGTAGGTCTTTCAGTTATTGGGGTTTATCATTTTTTAATTTCAGTTTTAAGTCAATTCGGCTAACGTGCTGGATGTGATACTTGTTAATCCCGTGCCAGCAGGGTTGTTTTGTTCAGCCTGACTGTGTGGGGGTAATTCTTTTGTTCCTGAGGTCCCCACAATGATAGCATGATTGTGCCTGTTCCCCGACACAAGGCGGCTAAGTCCTCAGAAGAATCAAAGGTTAGACGCTCTGTCTCCCGCCTTTGTCTTCTGCGGCTCATGCCGGCAGAGCAAAGACGTCTGTCTCCAACCTGTGCCCCATCAGACAAAAGGCTTTTACATCAGTTATTTACAAGCTGATGACTGGCCCAAATTATATGATGTTTAGAGAAACTCCTTTAAACTGCTGGATGACGTTGGTGTGCATTGTCTGCTAGAGATATATCATAGTGTCTCTTGGTCAATCTTTGAATAAGAACAAGACAGTTTGATATTGATAAAATACCATTTTAAAATTGTATTTTATTAAATACTAAGGTATTGGTGTAATCTACCAAGTACCCTACTTTCAGAAGAATGGAACTTGAGCATTATTTATTATTATGCTCATACTTCTGAAACTAGGGTACTTGGTAGAGTTCAGTGAAGAAATATTGATATCTAGCAACCATTTACAAGGTGAATCCCATATGAAATACCTGCCAACAGGAATTTGTTGGCAAGTTGTTCTAGCACACTAATGTTTGCTTCAAATAGAAAGACAAAACGATGAGAGTAGTGAAGTTGGAGCATAATTCTGGGAATGACTCCAAACCTGAGTTAACTGCCCTCCATTACCAGATAAGCCAATACACTATTAGCAGTAATAAGCTAACTACTTTTAGTAGTGACAAGGTAATTGCTATTAGCAGTGACTAGCTAACTGCTATTAGCAGTAACCAATGGACTTCTATTAGGGGCGACAAAATAGCTACTATTAGCCATATAAGCTAACAGCAGTGTATTTTTTTGCATTTTATGTAACGTATTTAAAAACTAAAGGAACATGTTCACTAACAGTGATTGAGAACTGTCTGTGAAGAAGATGTAATGAGATACCTACTGCAAAACGGCAGTTTATTATTGCTTGCTGTATGTTGTACACACCCAGCAGTCATATTAGATTTTAAGGTTGGTTAACTCAGTTTTGGATTGATTTGGCCAAATGTTTTTGGATGACTGCAGAGCCAGCGATGACCTGTTTTCAGTATTCTGCCAGAGGACTAGATTTTTATTTAAAATGCCCTGGTATTTCATAAAGTTTATGATGGTGTCATGTACTCAGGCCAGTGGAGGAGAAACAGGCCCACAGCATCTGAGATCCTCCACCACACTTGACAGTATGAGTTACTTACCATGTATTAATAATTCATTTCACACCTGGAGTGCTTGTTGCAAAAAGGTTTACTTTCTATATTAATATAAATAAAACTCTTGCTGTGTTTCTAAAACAATGTGGCCATGACAGATTTTAAGATTCTGATTGATCTCCAACTTACCCCCTTACAACTTTAACTTCAGGGGACTTTTAGTCTATTTTTTGTGTATTGTTGGACATAACAATTTCAGCCTCTGAGCAAAAATTTTATGTACTATGAAATCTCAAGCTTCAGCCAAATGTACAATGTCAATAGACGAATGTAGGTTTTTATCCTCCTTTTTGGTCCTTAAAAAAAAACAAAGTGAAAAGTTTCAAATCATGTCATTTTAAAAATGCGTGGCAGTACGGTGCTAGGTAGAAACCTTATTTTCCACTGAGGTAGTGCTTGTTTTAAAGTTTGAGAAGCACTGTTATAGTTTATATAACTTAAAAAGTATGGGAAAATTATGGTTAAAAAATCAGAATAGGGATAACTTTATTTTTGTTTTATTTATTAAACAAATCAAACTCAGTGTGCTGCAGGTGAACTAATTGCCCCTGTACTTCTCTTTGATGCCTGCATATCAGCATCAAAAAGAGAGGGCTATTAAATGAAGGGCAGATGGAAGAATTTCATTTTTAAGTAGTTGAAGACAGAGAGGCTGGGAGATGGGAGGTATTTTGGTTCTTTTTTGTCCACTTGCTCAAGAGTCTCAGCTGATCTATACTGAGGTTTTGCAAGAATCTGCTAGTTATGGTAACAGTCCTTCAGGCTCATTATTAAGTACATAAAGGGAATATGGTGGTTATTATAAGGCCTGAAGTGCAATATTTATAACTACCAAACACTAGTAAATATGCTGTTTAGTTTACTAGTCTGCCTCAAGACAAGTCATTAAAGTTCAGGTTTTGTGCAGGAAATCCACATAATCCTTTAAATGTTCTTAAGAAATTCAGAAAATTAAGGAGCGTGACTGAGTTTGAGCATGAGCGGGTCAATTCCAGAATGACTCTTATAAACAGATCGAGGGCTTTGTCATTCCAATTTGACATGCCACTCAGTCTCCTGCAGAAACTTGTTCTCACGCAATTACAGGTGAGTCATTAGGCAGCGGGTCTATTGACACTGGTGGCCTAAGTGATGGGCTGGAGTCTTCAAAAAGGCTTTTTACTCTGACATTCCAATGTAAAGTAGAATGCGAGTGTTTACAGACAGTAAAATCACTTCCGAAGAACAAAGGACGACGAGTTCCAGTAGCATGGCTTTGTTTTAGTGGAAGCACTCAAAGGCTCTGTTGTGGAAATGTTCCTTTTACTTCTAGGGGTCACAAGATGTTGGAGATTTAATTGCACATTTTTGTGTCCATGTTTCTAAATCCAAGAAATCATCTGACTTTTACTAATGAGGGTTGCTTTAATTAGAAAGCTCTGGAAAGCCGTGCAATGTAAACACAAGAAGGCAGTTTTAAACATAAAGTGGTTAACACACATTTGTTTAGCAGATGTATGTAAATGCTTCCCCATGGATGTAGTTCTCTAACCTGCAAGAAAACCTGGAAAAAATGTATGAGAAAACAGAACATTGTCAAGGAATAAAAAACACCACTTTAGGTACAGAGTTGTTGGAAACATTTTACAATTTACAGCTTTTTGAATCATCTTAAGCCAATATTGTCAGCTGGAAAATCCATAATAAATAACCCCTTTGCTCAGAGCCAATCTTATTCAAAATTTGCCTTCTATGTAAACCAGATTAGCAACTTTTATAATCCAAAGAACCTCTTATGGCCCTGGTGATGCTGAATTACATGTATCCAAAGCCACGATAGCTAAACAACCTTTATATAAAGACATTTATTTACCTAGTAGAAAATGTGTTTGTTTTAAAGGTAAAATAAACAAACAAATTTTTATTTCTACTCTTAGGATTTAGCACACAGAAAAACTAAGATTTTACAAAAAAGAGAAAAATATTTTTTTGGATGGTAGTTTCATTTTTTGGGAAAAATGCGTATGATTATAAAAGACACCAAAGAAATATTTGTTAGAACATTTTCGCCATTCTGTTGTAACGATTTGTGGCAGATATAGCACAACAACAGTTAAGTGCTAAAACTAGACTTATATATTATTCTTATATTTTAGAACACTGATCAATTCTTGGCTGCATGGTGGCGCAGTTGGTAGTACTGTTGCCTTGCAGCAAGAAGGTCCTGGGTTCAATTCCCAACCAGGGGTCTTTCTGCATGGAGTTTGCATGTTCTCCCCATGCATGCATGGGTTCTCACCAGGTACTCTGGCTTCCTTCCACAGTCCAAAGACATGCCTGTTAGGTTAATTGGTAACTCTAAATTGCCCTTAGGTGTATGAATGAGTGTGTGTGTGGTTGTTTGTGTGTTGCCTTGTGATGGGCTGGCGACTTGTCCAGGGTGTACCCTGCCTCTTGCCCAGAGACTGCTGGAGATAGGCACCAGCTCCCCTGTGACCCACTATGGAATAAGTGGTAGAAAATGACTGACTCATCAATTCTTACTAAAAAGAACTACTGTAAAAAAATACCAATTACTAACATCTTTTCTCAGTCAGAACACTTTACAAAAACACAAAATCATGTTTTTAAAACAAATATTTTAACACAAAACTTGATTTTTGACCATTATCATTATCTTTAAACAACGAAATAACAAGAGAGGTTAAAACTGCTAAACACCTGTTGCCCGCTCAGCAGATATAAACCAAAATAAATGAAAAGCAGAAGTTTAGCAGTGTTCTGAGAGATTTATTTTGTAATCTTTCACCACAGATCCAGATTATGGTGGATGTACATGAGTTACAACAGAGGAGATCCAAAGAAAGGTGGTCAGCTCAGATCTTGTATTTATGCATGGATTAAACAGCTTGTCTCTATTAGGTGACCTCTGAAAGCAACTGGTTGCACTTGTTTTAATTTAAGTATCAGGGTAAAGTGGTCAAAAGTTTTATTAAATTTGTGCCACATTTTTCAGATTTTTATTGTTGAAAAATGTTAAAAACCATGTATCATGTTTGGCTCAGCTCATGAATATACACATCATTGTGTTGTTCAATCACTTGAAATAAAATGTGAAAAAAAATATAGGGGTGTCATTACTTCTGCATGGCACTTTATAAAGACACCATTTCACAGTGGTGCTGACAATAGTTGGAAGTCTCTGACCCCAGGATTTATAATACTTCAGGGGTCTCTCTAGTCCTTAAGGGGCCAGTGTCCTGCATGTTTAGACGCTCCACCATAGTTGATTCAAACCCAGCATGTAATCAAGTTATGCAGGGGCCTGGTAATGAAAATTACTTTGATTGTTTATTATGACATGCAGGTTGCTGGTCCTTGAGGACTGAGTTGGGACACCACTGTCTTACAGGAACATGTGCACATCATCTCAAACTGTAAAGAATTATTCAATGCTCTCTTGTTCGTCTCTCCAATCAGGAGGGTTATCTTGTTGACAGCTCATGTCAGGACTGCTCCAGGTCAGGGCCTCTTGTTTCACTCTCCCACTCATGCTTCTACACATATGCATGGAAACGTACACACATTTTGTTATATACTCTGTTTCAGGGTATATCATTTTTACACAAAGACCAAACACACACACACATTCACATGTGAAACCTTAAGCTCTTCCCGCTGTCCTTTTGTAGAGGTTATCTGTATGACACCGCCTCTCACCCCAGCCTGTGATTCATCTCCTCTCATCACACACACCTTTGCACTGGCACATGTTAGCCGGGATGCTCAGCGGTGCATTTAGGGGGATAAGACTGTCATCGATGGAACACTTTGACCTCAAGGTCGCCGGCTCAAGCTCATGCAGATGCTGAAACAGGCTGGATCCAGTGTTGTAACAACAGGTAACAATACGGGAACGTGCTCATGTTTTAGACACAGGTGACTGATAGAAAGTTAGTGACAATAAGAAAAACAAAGAAAAAAGAAAAATAATCTGACTCAGTGCAGCTCTTATATTATATTCAGATGCGGAAACCATTTCAAAGGCAAATGTCATCTAATTTTAGAACTAGAAATACAAAAAATATTGAATCTATAAAATATAAATTTGTCACAAACAGCAGTGTTTTTACATTAGAAAAGTAATTTCAAGCTTTGAATGTCTAACATGTAGCTCTTTAAGACAGGAAGGCATTCCATATATCTATTATGAATTGTCTGGAACTGCAGAGCAAAAAAAAACAGTTTTTATGAACAGATTACGGGTTTTTTTTTGGCATAAAAAAAAATCTCTAACGGTTGCTTGCTAGTTGGATGAGTCTTTCCGCTTATTGGTGCAACAGAAAAGCAAAACATAGTCACTTTTGCTTCCTCAAAGATCATGCTATGCAGGAAAGTGGACAGGATTCACAAAAGTAATAAGGGCACATTTCGTCTTGACCAAAAAAAGTTTCTCCCTTTTTGTTCCTGGATTAGGAAACAATCGGTGTCTTCACTAAAAGGGAAGGCTAAGAGATGAGGATGCGACACAGGTCATGCTCCTGCAAAGACAGCTCTATAAGCAAAGATAGCAGGGAGAGCATTGAGACGACTGCACCTGTTGTTTGAACGGAAAGAGTGTTCTCTGTCAGCAGGAATTTTCTGCTGATGTCCGCACATTGTGTCATTTTATTAAACCAATATCCAGTCCCTTTAAATGTTCCTCTTGCATGGTTTTACCTGTGATAATGGGATTAATTTCTTCTCTGTGTCTGATGGACATAAATTTGCATCTGTATTTTGTCTTCCCTTTTAACACATTTAGCATTAACTTGAAATTAGGTTATGACGCAAAACCACGTGTTGTATTTGAGAAAACTAACTTTAATTAGAGTTAAATGAAGTGGCACATGGTTTCCCCGGAATAACATTTCAACAGCTACATCCCTGGAGTGCAGTTAAACCCTCGTGAGGAAGGTACAGATTTTATGTAGAGAAGAGAGACCTTTAGCAGCTCTCTGTCGGTTTAGGTTGTGTTGATCGGAACTGGAGCAAAAACTACAACATCTTAAATCCATCCACCCAGTGTCGATACCCACTTATCAGGGCTGGTCCCTAGCGGTCATTAGGTGAGAGGCTGGATACGCCTTGGACAGCTTCGCAGTCCATCACAGGGCAACACAGAGATGAACAGAACAGACAACCATGCACACACACACATACACCGCACCTGTAACCAAGGCCAGAGTAAACAATCAACCTAACAGGACTGTGGGAGGAAGCTGGAGTGCCTGGAGAAAACCCATGCCTGCATAGGGAAAAAAATACAAACGCCTTGCAGAAAAACACCATGCTTGCATTCTAAAACTTCTTGCTGCAAGCCAATAGTGCCAACAATTGTCGTACCGGGTTGCCCAACATGACTGCTGGAAGAATTTCAGATTGACTTAGTTGAGTTTGACATGCAGTCCCACTCCGGTTTTGAAAGTTACAAACAAACTGCGGCAGTCAAAAAGGGCTTTTAGATCCCTTGGTAGGTTGCCGTTTTGTTAAGTCTTTACGCTACAGCTCTCAGACAACATTTCTCCTTTTCGCCAGACAAATCGCCATATAAATCTTTGCCATATAAACTCTTTTTTGAGCTAGATATTTTACTATCACTACCTTAATTTTGCATGGCCATTGTGTTATGCATTGGGGCCTAAGTTTGATGTTTGATTTGTAATTTCAGTTTGGTGTCTTTCATTCACTCTTTTTTACATAGCTCTGGATTTTTGGGAAAAGAAAATGAATATAACTGTTGCTAACTACATTCTGGAACACATATTAAAATGAAAACCTGAAGAAAGAATTGATGCCATTTAATATGGAGATTTGGCATAAATAAAGTTGAAAAGATAACTACTAGCAAACTAAATACAACTGTGAGTTAAGGGGGTTCTGGTCAATGTTACCTTCTTTCAGTTTCTTTTCACATACCTTGTGTAAGAGCACCTTGTACCCTTTAGGTACAAGCCCATGCTCACAAATTTGAAGTTTCATGGTCTCCTCAAAATGTTAAATGCCTTTTTTTGTCCATCAGTGTTGTCACAAAAAAATGCACAACGCTCCTTAAAGGAAAGCTTAAAACGGTAAGTGCAGCATGCGTTATTAGAAAGAGTATCAGATATTTTCATCTTGACAACAGTTCCCAAACAAAGCGCGCAGAAACGCTGGGTCAGGGGGCACATAGAGTGTTAGTGCATGCTATTAAAACCCCCTTGAAAGCAATTTTTTTCTGATTTAGTCTCCCAGCCATGGGAAGGGCCCGCAGTGGAAATTTCCACTTGTCAAAGAAACAGCCTGCAGGTTTAAAATTTGGTGTCAAGTGCCAGTGTCGCTGTGTGGACGGAATGCTTCTTTTGTAGGCGAGTCTCTGGTGTAATTTCGGGCAGGGCAGGGTGTCCCAGCAGTCGACCTTTCTTCCTTAGGCCCTGTGCAGTTTCATTAGATACGGCTAATGAAAAGATGCTTTCCCCACTGCCTGGCCCCCCAATGCTACTCTGGCCTGTATTTAGAGTTCCTGCCTCCCATCTCCCACCAAACAGGTGTGCTGGCTCACCTCCAGCTTGATGCAATCAAAACACTTTTTCATCGTCATCTCATTTTTGTATTTGTCACAATATAAGATTAAATCAACTTTATTTCTGTCAATTGTCATGTCAAGATAAACATCTAAACACAGGCGCCAAAGCCTTCTTATGTTTTCTGTTGGTTAAAGTCTGCCATTAACTCCTCCCTTTATTTACTTTTTATAAGGATGCAGTGTCATGCAAAAGTATTCATACCCCTTAAACAATCACAACCTTTGCTTTATTGTTTTAGGGTTTTATAGGATAAACCAAAACAAAGTAGCATATAATTCTGCCGTCGAAGGACAAGGATGCACAGTTTATAATTTTTACAAGACAATATCTGAAAAGTGTGGTGTGGATTTGTATTTAGCCCCCTTGAGTTAATACTTTCTAGAACCACCTTTTGCTACAGCTACCCTTGCAAGTCTTTCTTGTATGTCTCTAACCAGCTTTGAAGATCTCAATACTATTATTAATATTATAGGTTTAATCAGACTAGATTAAATGGATGGAAGACATCTGCTTTCAAGTCGCATATTCTCCAGTGAAAGTTTTGCACATGTCCCACATGTTTGCTCTGTCCCCTACATCTTATTGTACGCCTGTCAGTTTAGGTTAGTTAAGTTGGACGGCTACATTTAACTTTGTGGTTCTAACATTGGAAAATGTTGAAAAGGGGTGTGAAAACTTGTGCAAGGCAATGTAGAAACACTTAAGAATACAGAAAACACTAAATTGATGAGGGAAGTTGATGGTGTCAGGTCATTTTTTAAATTTTTTGTTTTTTACCGTGTCCTGTCTGGCAGAGTAGCGCTCAGAACTGTTGTCTGAATGCCAAGAAAAAGCCCAACAGATTTAATTTCACAAGTGGAGCATTACAGCTAATGTTTTAAAGCTCTGCTTCTTATTTATAAAAAGAAACTTTATTAGAAACTGCATTGGGATTATTTAAATTATTACGGACACGGAGACAGAAATGAAAAGGAAAAAAAAGAAGCACGAAAGGGAGAAAGGGTGGACAAAAAGGAAAAGGGGAGAGAAGGCGAATAGCATGGAGGAAAGAAAGAAGGATGAAGACAATATAGGATAACACGTTGCTTGCTTCTACACCTGCAAAAACGTTCATATCACCAGCTTTTTTACCGAAAAGTGCAAGGTACTTATCAATGCAAGATGTATTTAGTGGTAAATGCGGCTCAATATAGAACATTTGTGTATCTGTTAACACCTGAATCTAAACACCTGTGTGTGAGCGCACTTGTGTATACAAGGTTTCTCCATAAAAATATGCAATAGTGAGTGTGAGGAGCCACAGACCTGCCCCCCTGGACCCGAGACAGATACGGAGGAGATCCAAGCCACAGACATCCAAAGGCCCCCCAGACCACAGGAACCCCAGGATAACCACCGCCGGGACTACCGCAACCCCCAAGGTAATTTTTAATTATTCAAGGCCTGAAGTGCGTCACTGAAGATTAGTTGAATTTTCAGTTTTCACAATTGATATTAGACAGCCTAAAACTGCAGCCAAATTCTATAAACCTGATCTATACCTTTTTGACAGTTGGAATACGATTTTTTGGGATCAGCCTTTTGTTTAACCAAAAACATTTTCCCTTTTTGCATTAGTAAAGCAGGTATCATTCTTTTAAAAATAAAATATAACCCATGGACATTTCTAACAGGGAACATCCCCAAACAAAACAAAAATATAAAATAACCAAGGTCGTTCTTCAGTTGGAATAAATATTTATTGCAATGCAGACGTTTAGTGATCATGTACCACATACTCTTGATACATAAGAAAAACAAAAGTTTGTGCAGAGGTAAGGTTAGAGCTAAGTTTACTTAGTTTATATTTGCTGAACTCAAGAAATAACTCAGAAATCTCTAGCAAACTGGGAAACTCCTACAATGTTCTTGTAAATAAACTTTCTTATACATTCTCTTTCCTTCCTTTCCCCATTAAAGTGTCCTTTCAGCATGATAAAAGTTTATGTACAGTATGGTGTCCTCTGGTGACAGTTCATTGTTGAGTTACAGATTCCTATTTGAGGTTACGTGCAGTGCCTCCCTTTCAGCTGCATGAATATCTGAAAAGAGAACTGGTGTTTGGCTATAGCATGGCTGGAGTTAGAGCTCTGTGTTTATTTGCTAACAGACTCCCTCTGTGTTCATATGCGGAGCCTTTGTGTGGCTTTCTGAGAGGCAGGTGGATTGTGCTTTGGGCTTGCAGGCTACAGTTTGAAAGCAACAACGGGTAACTGGAGATGTAACATGACCCTGAGGCAATTAGCCCCACAATAGGGACGGTTTTTCGCGTTCGTCCCTTTTGTATTGCTAAATACTATTTAAGCGCAAATAAAATGTTGAACTCTAGATGCACTTTTGAGGCTGAGGAAAATGTAGATGCAGTAAAATCAGGTTTGGTTTTCCTTATTCAGTTTTTGTTAACATTACTTACCAGAGTAACTTTATCATACGCAAATACTTTACAGTTATTTTACTATGCAATTTTTTATGGATGCATGCAAGCAACATGGGAACGATTTAGTTGGGGTGGAAATGACTAATGGAATACATTTAGCAGACCCCTCTCTGTGTTCAGAAACCAACTGCAGAAAGGTGTAAGAAGGGCCAGAAGCAACCACATACCCTGCACCTCTCTCCCTCCCCCCTGCTTTTTTCCATCCTCCCTTCAGTTGCAATATACCCCTCCTTGAATGGAGCGTGTCTACCGGATCTGCCCAGGATGAAATGTCATATCTCAGACTGATCCTTATCTCTTAATCGCTTCCTTTGTCTCCCATGATTCCCCAGACCTTCCTTGTTGGACACTGCCCTTTGATGTGTCAGCCACAGTTAGGAACACTGGGGGTGGGATATTTGTGATCTGTGTCTGCATGTCTGTGTGTGTGTGTGTGTGTGTGTGTGTGTGTGTGTGTGTGTGTGTGTGTGTGTGTGTGTGTGTGTTTTGAAGTGGCAGTCTGGTTCTACTCTGAGGTAACAAAAGCCTCAAAGTTTATCAAGATTCTGCAGTAAAGCAGATCACTGGACGGGCTTAGTTTTGCGCCAGACAGAGGCTCAGGTCTCCTGTGGCTTCGATAGGCTAAATACAGAAATAGTAGGAATGTAAGTTTTTAATTGCATACATGTGCATGCTGTTACCTATGAAGGCACTTTTGGTAGTGCTGCAGGACAGGAACAAGGTTATAGTTTGGTTTTGTTTGTATACTGTGGTTGACTCAATATGAAGTAAAACCTGCTGAGGGCAAATCAGTGTCAAAGGTTTAAAACATTAAAGTTTCAAAGTAGCTTAAATTTGTTTGATACTGTTATTGCAATTTAAAGTCATGAAATGCCAAAGAAAGAACTTCCAACCCCCACTTGTTGCTGCACACTGCTGGTTAGCTGGGTAAAGTAAGGTTAATGCACTATATGCTCACTTGCAAGAAAGACAACATATTTGGAAATATTTTCACTTGAAAAAACAATTACAATCATGCTGTTATTTTTTTATTATGTGGCACTATTGGTCTTTATTTTGTATGTTAGAGGAAGACATGCAGCAAAGATCAACACACCAGGACTCAAACAAGTGTTGGCTGTAGCAGCTGTTTATTAAATATTTTTTCCTTAATTCTAAAAATAAATTAATAATGGATATAGCGTTATTATACCTTTAATAATCCATATGTTTTAAGTATTTTTGTGGAGGACAGAATAAAAAGCAATTGTAGGTCAGCTGTGTGATGAAAGTTTGTTATTTGAATGATTTGTTTTCCTTTCCAACAAAAAAAGGCAACTTTGGCTTTTTGGAAATATTTTTGCTTGCCAAACACACAATACTTGATAGCAGACTGCAAGCTGTCTATAGATTAATTGACCAGATCACTGAAGCTTGTTATGCTTGTGCCACTATATAAAGACCAGAATGTCAAAAATGCGTATTATTCTGTACAACAAGCACAGTTGTTTGAAATCTAATATAAATGTGGTAAGTAGTTATACGTTGGTGAAAAAATGTATTTGCCTTGTTACTTACTCTGTTCTTTTGTTTTGACTTTTTTCAGTATACTTCATTATGCTTGTCATACTTATCCAACAAATTTTACTATAAGAGAAAACTAACCTGAGTAAATACAAAAGGCAGTTTTCAAATGATGACACAAGACGGTAACAACTGCCAATAAATGGTAAATGATAACTGGCAATCAGTCTTTTACATGGATGGACCCCATTTTTTCAAAACTGCTTAAATTCAAACAAACTGGAGAGTTTTTGAGCATGACCGGTCTGTTTAAAGTCGTGTCATGGCGTCTTGATTAGATTTATGTCTGGACTTTCACTAGGCAACTCTAAAACGTTTTTTGAAGCTTTTGAGCCAGTCACGGATGTATGTGTTGGTGTGCTTTCAATCACCAACTTGCTGCTTAACTTTGCATTAACTTCATGAATAATGGCTTGACATTTTTCTTCACAGTTTTCCTCTAGAGAGCTAAATTCATGATTTTACCAATTACATCAAGTCATCAGGTGCTGAAGTAGTTAAGCAACCCCAGACCATCACAATACCACCACTATGTTTGACTGTTGGTATGATGTTCTTTTTCTGAAGCATTGTGTTTTAACCAGATGTATTGGCATGCAAACCTTTTAAGAAGTTTCATTTTTGTCTCTTCAGTCCACAAAACATTTAAACAAAGTCTTGGAGAACATCAAGATGTTTTTTGGCAAACATGAGATGGATCTTCGTGTTCCTTTAGGCCAGCATTGGTTTTGGCCTTGGAACCCAACTACTGATGCTATTTTCACCTAGACTCTTTTTTTATATTGTTGAATCATGGACACAGACCTTACTAAGGAAAAAACGGCCCTGCGGTTCTTTAGATGTGGTTCTGGGTTCTTTTGTGACCTCCGTGATAAATTGTTGATATGCTTGTGGAGTAATTTTGATCAATCAGTCTCGCCACTGTTCCATGTTTTCTCTATTTCTATCTATCTATATCTATCTATCTATCTATCTATCTATCTATCTATCTATTTATCTATCTATCTATCTATCTATCTATCTATCTATCTATCTATCTATCTATCTATCTATCTATCTATCTATCTATCTATCTATCTATCTATCTATCTATCTATCTATCTATCTATCTATCTATCTATCTATCTATCTATCTATCTATCTATCTATCTATCTATCTATCTATCTATCTATCTATCTATCTATCTATCTATCTATCTATCTATCTATCTATCTATCTATCTATCTATCTATCTATCTATCTATCTATCTATCTATCTATCTATCTATCTATCTATCTATCTATCTATCTATCTATCTATCTATCTATCTATCTATCTATCTATCTATCTGTCTGTCTGTCTGTCTGTCTATCTATCTATCTATCTATCTATCTATCTATCTATCTATCTATCTATCTATCTATCTATCTATCTATCTATCTATCTATCTATCTATCTATCTATCTATCTATCTATCTATCTATCTATCTATCTATCTATCTATCTATCTATCTATCTATCTATCTATCTATCTATCTATCTATCTAATTATCTATCTATCTATCTATCTATCTATCTTTCTATCTATCTATCTATCTATCTATCTATCTATCTATCTATCTATCTATCTATCTATCTATCTATCTATCTATCTATCTATCTATCTATCTATCTATCTATCTATCTATCTATCTATCTATCTATCTATCTATCTATCTATCTATCTATCTATCTATCTATCTATCTATCTATCTATCTATCTATCTATCTATCTATCTATCTATCTATCTATCTATCTATCTATCTATCTATCTATCTTCGTCTGTCTGTCTGTCTGTCTGTCTGTCTGTCTGTCTCACTGCTGTCTTGTTGGCTCATTTTGCACACCCAACATCCAGTGCTTAATTCTTTTGCACCAAAGGAATCTTGGGTTGAACTCTGGGGTGATGTGGGCTTATTGTCTGCACCCTCTGGTGGGCAGGATGCAGTAGCACAACCTGTCTTTTGTGTTTATGCAGAAAGGTTGTTTGTTTGTCATCTTGTTCATCTGAACACAGTAAAAAAAAAAGAAAAAAAAGAATGTGCCTTTCCAGGTGAGAGGTGAGAGCACAATAGTGTATGTTTGTGTGGGCATCCGCCCAGCATCAGCTGCACATCCTGACAAAGATAGGAGCACAGATTCACAATTAGAGGCTGTTTCTACAGCCAAAGGAAGCATTCTTCATTTGTTTGACAGAGCAAGGCTCACACTGGTCTCCCAGCCACCTGCAGATAAAGAACAGAGTTGAATACTATCAAAGAGAAGCTGTCACTGTAACATTCGTCAGCTCCTATTATCTGTTTGAATTTGCAAATAAGTGTACAAAGAAAACATTCTGCTTCTTGTCCAGAATGGGATCACTTCTAACCTTTCTTGGTTTTTCATTGCATCTGTTTGTTTGCTTTGGCATAAACATGCACAACTTTATATACTAAAACATTCAGAAGCAAGATCATAAACATATGGATTGAGCCAACAAGCTCTGCGGTCTTGATTCCTGCATAAGAGAATGGTGATCATGAACTTCAAGATATGTCTTGAACCCTTCATTAAGTACTTTAAACCAAAAACTAAGCCAATAATACATGCATCTCTGTTAAGATGCATTTGTTTCAATAAAAGCTTCTGTTGTGAAGAGAAAAATAATACAGTCCTTGTTTCAGTTATTCATTTTGTTTTTAATTTTTAAGGATTAAATATCATTTAATCCAGCTGAAATCAGAATAAAAAGTCAGCATCAAACTATTTTCTGCAGACTGTCCTGCCAAGAAAAATGGGTTGCACTGAGGTATATTATTTGCTTGTTGAAGTGACACAGGCCTCACATTGTCAAATAAATGATGGGCTTAAATCGAGAAAACAAGGTGATGTTTTTTTGTGTGATAAACCTCAGAAATGAGAAGCTCGTGTGGAATGTCAGCCTTATGTAGATAAAAAGTCAAAAACAAAAGGAAGCTCTAAACCAGCAGAGAAAATTTATTAGGCAATGTTTGGGTTAGAGATCCTTATTGGCCAAACAAAAGCAAACTGCTGGGTATTCACAATAAAACACAAAAAAAACAACGGAATAAAAACGTCTAAAGTGTCAGATCAGAAATGTTAAAATTGAATATTTGAAAAGCTTAAGTTTAGGTTCATTTACTAAAGGACACAAATTTTCCAGTCTCTCAGGTCTGTCTCAGACAATAATTCATATTCATGTCTGAAGTCAAGTTATATGAATGCAATGCATTCATTTAAAGGCAGGGTTCTCCAGGTTTGTCGTCTTCATTCTCTTCTCACTCTGGGTCAGACTCTGGCTCGAACATGTAAGGCTAGATGAACAAGTCTTCTGTTGTTGACATCTCTGAATCAGTTTGTGAATAAAAAGTTTATGCGCCGCAATATAAATGTATCTATGTTATTAAACTACAAAAATGGCTGAACCCGGTGTAGTAGAATGCTCTGTGACCTGAAGGGGGCCGGGGTGTGAAGTGTCTCATTTGCGTTTAAAGAGACTGCACTTCAGAGCAGGGGTAAAAGAGGGGACTGTGGAGCAACAATAACAAGGAGTTCAGACCAAAGTATTACAGTTCTACTTTCTATGAACCACAACTGAATGATGTAAATGTGAAATGGAAGGATTTGAAAGCATGATATGTCCCCTTTAACTCCAGATGACTCAACTGTCAAAATGTTAATGTCAGGACATTGTCTGTCATGCCACTCAAAATGTATAAGCCCATCTACAGTTAGACGTCCTGCCACATGATGTGCTCTAAAACCTCATTTTATAGTAGGATGAAAGAAAGTCAAAATACTGATCTGCATTCTATCTTTCATTTGGCTCATACACTGAGGAAAAGAAGGAGTCATGGCTGCAGTTAATTATCATGGATAAGCTTCTGGGGAGACTGTTTGGAGAGAGTGGTTCTTGATTAATTTTCATACAAAGATCAATTGATGTTGTATGAGGACCCATAAGTAAATTTGCAGTAAAACAACACTTTTCCTTATACCTGAGAACCTCTTTGTTAACAGACAACAACCAGAGGTGCCTTCATGGTGTGACTGCTGACTCCACTACCACTATCTGTTGTCACTGTTTCATGAACTGTGTTGTGCCCTTATCCCTCAACCTTGAATTGTTCTTCCCCTTAAATCCAAGATTCTAATTGTTACATTATCATTCAAATCTAGTGTTATAACGGGTCCAACCTTCAGGAGTAATATACAGTTGTCTTTAGAAGGGCATGACTATAAACGTATAAAGATTTCAGATACCCCTTCTCTGATTTTGAGGTTTACTAGGGGTGTCTGACCAGCACTATTTGGCCAGTGAAAGAAATTTTAGATTATTAGTCTAATCTTACATTAACATTTAGATTAAGAATAATGGTATTTTACCAAAGTAACAAAAAACTGAAATGCACACAACAGTATTGAGCTTATTTTTTACCTTTATATTACAGAATTTAATCAATTTGATCACTTTTATTTATAAAAATGTTTTTTTAACCTAACAAAAACTAATTTCATGTAGCTGGGGTCTGTTTTTTATAGTTTATCAGCAGATGATTGCAATGCTCTATATTCTTAACGTTTTGTTTCTCGCAGCAATTTGTTGCCATGGCAGTGAATCACCGCAATGTGAGGACACGCAAAAAGAGGAAAAACTGTGAAACTCTACAGCCAAACATTTTGGTTAGTAATAAAAAAGGAGATGTGGAGTCACACCAAACAAACAGAGCTGTTGTCTTGGCAACGGACAGAGGCCCTGCTGTGATGTTGCAGAAGAGCCATGAAAATGAGCTATATCTAGGAGCAGAACTCCCAATGGCGGAATGGGTTGGAATACTTGACAGGCGTTGGTTAAAGAAGAGAAAGCTTTTTTTCTTTGTTATGGTTCTGGTGTTGTGCATAAATCTGAGGAAATGTAGAAAAGAATACCATCCTAATTGAATGCAGGCTAAGTGCATTGGACACAGCAAGGGGCTTTCCAAAACATTCACAGTTATTCATCCATTGCATTTGGGAGATGATGTACACACGCTCATGTTGACTTTAATTCACACAAGCATCCGCCATATGTTCACCTCATGCTACCTACTATGCAAGATAATTTATAAAAACCTACAATGGGAGACAAGGTAAGATAATACTGATGTTTGCGGTGTAATGCGATAAAGTAGAAAACAAAAGGCAAGTATACCGATAGTTTAAAGAAAGACGAATAGCTAAAGGAAACTGTTTGACGGGTCAACATGTGATGCATGCATCTGTGTGTGTTTGTGTGAGGCTCGCGGCCACAGTCATGCCCGGAAAGGCTTGGAGCACAACCAGTCATTAGGAAGTGAGGCCGTCTGGAGCGCATTATGGGCTGGGTACTGTAACTCTTACAAGTAGAGAGTCTGATATCAAATCTGGGATAAGGGGGAACAAGATGGAAATTGGAGACCAGAGCAGAAAATGAAACAAATTCATCATAATGGAAGAGAATTGGTTTAGAAAAGTTTAAGTCTCTTACCTTACATGATTTAGAAAAAAATATTTAATTTCAAACCCCTAAAATGTATCTCCGGATGTTAAATCTGTTGCAATGAATCTGCATGCACACCTTCTGTGGGACCTTAAATAATAGATTTATACCTGTGCAGTGTCAGCAGGTGGCAATCACGGTAACGTGTTACATTAAAAAAAGAGGAAGTTCCTTAACATGGCTTAAAAAAACAATTATATAATTTCTCAGAGTCTTGACACTGCCACTTGGATCCAGTACCACCCTGATGCCCCACAGTCCAAAACCCTTTTGGTTTACATTTGTTGTGGGTTTTTCTTTGGCCTGTATGTATTAAATTAAAACCAGTCCACATTGTCTTCTGGTTCCAGACTTCGTATAAGATAGTAAACAGTGTGTATATTTAATGACTTGTCAATGAATCAATGTAGTTTATGTTTAAGGTTAGGGGTAATGGCTGGTTGTTCAGGGTTGGGTTAAGTTTAGGTGTCAGGCAATAAGAGCAGAACATTTATAAACTGTAAATGGCCTCCTAGTGGTGGAACCTGAGAGTACAGGGGTCTTAGAACTGCACCTGCAGCCAAGAAGATTCTCCCAAAATTATTGCCGCTCCAGTTTTCTTTGAGATTGTTTACCCTTCACGTCTCAGTCATTATCTTCAGCATCTTACATTGGAAAGAGAGTCAGGACAAAGTGAGACAGGTGTGGGATGTAAACATAAAAATGACATAAATAATGCTATGTTTTTTGCACCTAAAGCAGGGCTGCAGTGTAATATGCAAAATGGGGTTTTTGTCATTGTTTTCAATGATCCGAAAATATCCATATGAAATCCAGACATTTATGTCAAATAGGTTTTAAAAATCTCCACCTCAAACTCTTTGTTTTTGTCTTTTTTGTTTTTACCAACATTTCAAATTGGAAGGGGCAAACAGAAAAAAAAGTACACTACGTGTGAAATTTTATTTAGCAAAGTATCAGGGTTAATGTAAGCATGTCCTCAGTTCAACAAAATTATTCTACTCTAGGTACTCAACAAATTAAGCTGAGGTCTTAGTAATAAGAATGGTCAGTCAGTCATTTTCTATACCGCTTCTTCCATAGTGGGTCGTGGGGATGCTGGTGCCTATCTCCAGCAGTCTATGGGCAGGAGGCGGGGTACACCCTGGACAGGTCTCCAGTCCATCACAGGGCAACACACAAAAACCAAGCACACACTCATTCACAGCTAAGGGCAATTTAGAGAGACCAATTAACCTAACAGGCATGTCTTTGGACTGTGGGAGGAAGCTGGAGTACCCTGAGAGAACACTCGCATTCACGGGGAGAACATGCAAACTCCATGCAGAAACACCCCCGGCCGGGAGTCGAACCCAGGCCCTTCTTGCTGCAAGGCAACAGTGTTACCAACTGCTACTTGCCGTGCAGCCCTTAATATAAATGGTATCTAAGAAAACTTTAAAAAAAATAAAATAAAGACAAATTCAGTGGACAGCAAAATGGCAAAACCATATGTGCATCGTCTTTCAGGATAGCAAAACTGTTCTGTGAGATACTGTTGGAAGCACTGGTTGACTGAGTATATATGGACAAATGTGTGGCTGAAAGTATCTACGTGACAGAAGTATACAGTGACACAACACCTGAATAAGTACTGCAACGCAATTCCACAGCGGCACAGGTTTTTACATCAGATCACAACAACCGGACGTGTTTTGGTCTTTCTTGTCAAATCAGAGATTACATTGGTTCTGTTTAGGTTTTGGCTATGACATCAAATGGTTATGATTGACTCCAGACAATACACAACAAGATAATGCTGTAAATGTCAGAGTCTGTGTGTGTGTGTGTGTGTGTTCCTGTCTTGGCATCACAGTGAGAACCATTTTCCCGATTTCACCATCAAATTGAGGACCGTTTGTACCAAAGTGAGGACATTTTGCTGGTCCTCACGACTTATTTTGCCAACAGTTAAGTTTAGGACTAAGGTGTGAATTGACTTTAGGTTAAGGTTAGGGTTAGGCATGCACTGCTAATGGTTAGGTTTAGGGTTATTGTCAGGGTTAGGGCATAGAAAGGGTTGAAAATGACTGAAAATCAATGGAAGTCAATGGGAGTCAACACATGGTCCTCACTACATATAGCAAAACAAGAGTGTGTGTGTGTGTGTGTTGGTGTGTGTATGGTGTACTTGTATTCATGGCTTCAGTGTTTCTCAGTTGGTGCATGAGGTTCTCAGGTGTGCTGGATGACAGGTGCGACCTATCTGCTGATTGCATGGAGGAGTACTTAAGCGGGAGGCTGCCAGCACTTTGACCCCAGAGTGTTTGCCTTATGGGTAACAAGCTCAGCCTCTACTGATTTTTGCTTCGTTCATGTGCTTCTAGTAACTTTTGTATTTGCTCCCTCGCAGGTTTTTACCTGAGGCTTTGTTTACCTTGCTGAGACCTGACCTTGTTCCAGAGGTTCTCTGAGCAATCTGGATAATCATCTACTGAGTATTGGATCAACCTTCTTGTGGATTTCTCTCCCAACCGTTTGTACTTTTCGGACACGGACCAAGCTGGCGGCTTCCCGCTTCCTTCAACTCCAGGACCAAGGCATAAGCATACCCCGTTCCACCCTCCATCGCAAGCATCGGCACCTGTGCTTCATCTGGTTTGCACCAAACCAGCAGCTGAGAAGACAACTGAGCAACCTCACTTCATAAGCTAAGACTCTGAATCTCTCTACCCCTGGTGGTTCAAGCAACAGCAATTTAGTAAGCCATTTCTCAGATCTCTTTAATCAGTTGCTATATATTGTCCGTTTATTCACCAGTCCCTTCTCCTTTCTGCCCGTACAGTTGGTGTTTCCAGTTCTCACCCCTGATTACTTTGCTGACAATAAAAACACGTTAAACTTTACTTTTGAGTGTTTTCTGTATATGGGTCAGAACTGTGTTGAAAATGACGATAAAGGAAAGGGTCTGGGAAGGAATGTCTGTGTGCCATGGAGGCGTAACAATGTTAGAAGAGGGAGAGCAGACATGAAATCCTTCGTTTTCATTCATTTTAGGTTAAAACAGTTATTCGGTGCAAACCTATAGAAACATTTTAAAATGTTGGGATATTAAAGTCATAAATTCAGGGTCTCTAAAAGGTCCTAAAAAGTATTTTAATCATTTCAAATTTAGACCTTAAAAAGTCTGTAATTTGCCCAACTCTTATGTAAATTAAATAAAACTTTGTCAAAATCACTTACTAAATGACACATTAGTCATTCCCCAAGTAAATACAACAGTCTGCTGTATTTCCCATATTAATGTTCTAAGGCATAGGATTAACAGAAAATAATATATTCTAAAGAAAACATCCAGACCTGGCTATATTCTTGCTGAAGCATTTGTTATGGTCTAATGCACAGACCACAATTCCAATAGGTAAGCTTGGCACAATACTGTACATTACCAAATAAACACCATACCCGCAGTGAAATATGGTGGTGGCAGCAACAAACTATTGGGTGATTTCTCTTCAGATGGAACAACTTATTGTTTTTAAAGCAAACTATGACAGAATCTTTGTGTCAAAAATCTGGGAACCTGAATTGACCAGATTAGTACACCAGACAGGGGTAGAACATTGAAAGGGAGTTTATTTAAATTGAGTTCAGGGAAACAGACAGTCCCAGCTTTGTATCTCCACTCCTCAGCAAGACTCTGAAATATAGACAAAAGGGTAAGGGGAGGCAGGGATCAATTCACAGAACAATATCGGTTGTATTATTACCCAGAGAGGTCTCCTCCCTCCGTGCAGAAAGTCCTGTGAACCAACAGTTAATGGATCGAGAGGGTGATGCAGGCAGAAGAGGCACTGGAGAGAATCTCAGAAGTGGAAATGTGAGTCTGGGTAATGAAGTCTTCACTCCGGGAAACAGTCAGCCGCTTGAGGTGTGTTTACTTAGCGATGGTACCATCACTGCTTATGACTTGAGTGCTTGAAAGTGTCTTGTGGAGAGACAGTAGGATGATACACAGACGAGGTAAAGAGCGACGAGGCATAATGGAGGTGATGAGGCAAGACGAGAAGGTCAGAAAAAGACAGGCAATGGGTCAGGATCAGCGAGCACACGAGGAAACCTTGGTCCAGCAAGGGTTTAGCATAGTCATGGCAACGGAAACTGTTTCAAACACAAAAATGTAATCACGAAAAAAGATGACCTGGCATCAGAGGAGCGACTGAGGAGGATACAGTGCTGCATTCCATTTACCTCGGAAATAGAAACTGGGGACGTTCTAGTTGAAATTCCCTACTTGGAGGTCGGAAATTCTGACCTCTGAGTGACCTTTGAAGTGATAAAACATGTATGCAGATTTTTGACATCCACTATATGTCTTAAATTGATATAACTGTTTTAAAAAGGCCTAAAAAAAGTCTTAAATTGTGATTATTCATACCTCAAGCAGTATTCAACGAAACAAATATGCATAATAAACTGGTCCTAAGAGAGTAAAGATGGGGGATTTGAACAAAAAGAAACTAAGAAATTTTAATTGCTTAGTTTGACCTGTTGATTTATTAGTTAGATTTTATTGTTTTCTTCCATTAGAACATATGAAACCAAGACACATAGAGATTGAAATTTAAGGCATCACATCTGACATATTGCCTTCAACTAGATATTTGTAGTTTATTTTTTTGGCAGTAGGGTATAGGACCTGCCTAGTAAGAATCTGGCCCCTGTGTTACAGCACCTGGCATATTAAAACACCTGTTCTGATTTATCATGTTTGGGTAGTTGGCAACAAATGGATTCCAACACAAAACTTCTTACATATAGTTTGCCAATAAGTAATTCATTCTCGCAACAGTGATATGTTTGTTCACATCTGTGCTAGGGGTCACATTCAAACACACCCAACAAAATTATCACCAGAAGTACATTTTGGTTTGCACTGATGAATGTATGGGCTAAATCCTTTTTAAACTCACACAAATTAGGGTTAGGAGAGGTGCAGTGGTTTTGAAAGTCCGTTTTAATGTATTTCATTTTTCAACTTCTCCCTGCTGAGTGCAGGTGCACTGGCACACAAGGAAGGAGCAAGAGATCACAAACAAGTCAGAGAGCACACAAAAAAGAAAGAGTAGTGCAAGACAGAAGGCCGTACGTCATTCTGCCCTGATATTATCTTTATAGCACAGCTGCACCTGTTAGCAGGACCAGAATCAAACCCAAAATGTCTCTGAACCGAAGAGCATAAAACCCAGAGAACCAAATCCAAAGCAGTTTTTTTTTTTTTACGGCTCAGGAGTTTGTCTTTCTGCCTGCCATATCTGGTGTACAGGGTGAAGTTAAAAGGAGGCAAATAGATACACCATCTGGCAGTTCTCTAGCCTCAGTGGTCTGCGGGCCATATGATGAATTCTGTGCGGAAAAGATGCCAACAACATAAATTGGCTGAGGTCAGTCAGTTTAGGAAATCCCACAAGTGAAAGACGGCTATAGATGTTCACAGCTTAATGTTGCCTTGGTGGAGTTTTTGTTTTTACAAGAGGGCTGTTTTTTCCAGAGTGGCTTTAGTTTGAACAGCTAGTACACTGCTCAAAAAAATAAAGGGAACACTCAAATAACACATCTTAGATCTGAATAAATGAAATATTCTCATTGAATACTTTGTTCTGTACAAAGTTGAATGTGCTGATAACAAAATCACACAAAAATTATCAATGGAAATCAAATTTATTATCCAATGGAGGCCTGGATTTGGAGTCACACAAAATTAAAGCGAAAAAACACACTAGAGGCTGATCCAACTTTGATATAATGTCCTTAAAACAAGTCAAAATGAGGCTCAGTATTGTGTGTGACCTCCACGTGCCTGTATGACCTCCCTACATCGCCTGGGCATGCTCCTGATGAGACGGTGGATGGTCTCCTGACGGATCTCCTCCCAGACCTGGACTAGAGCATCCGCCAACTCCTGGACAGTCTGTGGTGCAACGTGACGTTGGTGGATGGAGCGAGACATGATGTCCCAGATGTGCTCAATCGGATTCAGGTCTGGGGAACGGGCGGGCCAGTCCATAGCTTCAATGTCTTCATCTTGCAGGAACTGCTGACACACTCCAGCCACATGAGGTCTAGCATTGTCCTGCATTAGGAGGAACCCAGGGCCAACCGCACCAGCATATGGTCTCACAAAGGGTCTGAGGATCTCATCTCGGTACCTAATGGCAGTCAGGCTACTTCTGGCGGCCCTCCAAAGAAATGCCACCCCACGCCATTACTGACCCACTGCTAAACCGGTCATGCTGAAGGATGTTGCAGGCAGCAGATCGCTCTCCATGGTGTCTCCAGACTCTGTCACGTCTGTCACATGTGCTCAGTGTGAACCTGCTTTCATCTGTGAAGAGCACAGGGTGCCAGTGGCGAATTTGCCAATACTGGTGTTCTCAGGCAAATGCCAAGCGTCCTGCAGTGTTGGGCTGTGAGCACAACCCCCATTTGTGGACGTCGGGCCCTGACACCATCCTCATGGAGTCGGATTCTAACTGTTTGTGCAGACACATGCACATTTGTGGCCTGCTGGAGGTCATTTTGCAGGGCTCTGGCAGTGCTCCTCCTGTTCCTCCTTGCACAAAGGTGGAGGTAGCGGTCCTGCTGCTGGGTTGTTGCCCTCCTACGGCCTCCTCCACGTCTCCTGGTGTACTGGCCTGTCTCCTGATAGCGCCTCCAGGCTCTGGACACTACGCTGACAGACACAGCAAACGTTCTTGCCACAGCTCGCATTGATGTGCCATCCTGGATGAGCTGCACTACCTGAGCCACTTGTGTGGGTTGTAGAGTCCGTCTCATGCTACCACGAGTGTGAAAGCACCACCAACATTCAAAAGAGACCAAAACATCAGCCAGAAAGCATAGGTACTGAGAAGTGGTCTGTGGTCCCCACCTGCAGAACCACTCCTTTATTAAGTGTGTCTTGCTAATCGCCAAAGATTTCCCCCTGTTGTCTATTCCATTTGTACAATAGCTGTGAAATTAATTGTCAATCAGTGTTGCTTCCTAAGTGGACAGTTTGATTTCACAGAAGTTTGATTTACTTGGAGTTATATTGTGTTGTTTAAGTGTTCCCTTTATTTTTTTGAGCAGTGTATAAAGTCAGCCATTTACCTTTCATTTTTGGCTGTTGTCATGCCGGAACTTGCATCCTCTTGCCTAATTAGATGGTTGGACGCCACCGATCATTATTCTCCAAGGTCAGACAGAGTTTTCCCTTCTTGTTTGCAATACTATGACATCACAGTCTGGTGCAGGACAGTGTGATTAGTCAGGACATGATGTGGCCAAGATGGCCAGTGTCACAGAACCAGTTTACCACATAACCAGGTCTGAAAGGAAGTAGCCCATGTGCCAAGGAAGTGTGGGCTGAGCCACTTCAATCCACGAATCCTTATCATCCCGACTTTTCAAAAGGGATTCACCACAGTGTGGTTTTCCTCACAGCTGGGACAACAAAGTGATGAATGGAGCAGCAAGCAAGGAAGTAGTATGCCCACACACTCACCTCCTCCCTTTTTGTCTGTGAACTCACCCACATCACCTTACACACATGCAAACACACACCAGTCTAAAATCCTGGGGCGACTGGAGAAATTTGTGACCTGTGGGCCTCTGCAGTGCCACTCTCAAGTGCTGTGGCCATAAACCAAAAAGCACTTGCAACATGAAAGAATTCCTGCAATTTACAAGAGGAAGTGGGACATCTGAGAGACGATGCTTGAATTCTCAGTGTGCTCCACTTGGTGAAGTGTCAAAGAGGGAGTGGCTTCTGCAACTCTAACCCCACTCTAATCTGCAACCCTGATTATCCTGGACACTACTTCAATTAGGCCCGTCTCTTACTGCCAAATGTACAACCGAGCTCCAGCGAACATTGCTAAATTGAACAGTTTATTTGGTTATCTCTACAAATGTCTTGAGGTAAAATATACAGTAAGCAAGCAAATATATTATATATATCTGTAAACCTGTTGTAGGCAGGGCCATAGCCAGACTTTAAAAAATACTGAGATCAACCACTCATTATCTCCCCCTGCACATCAGTTACAATGAAGACCAAAATTTTATTAAAATGGAAGCATTTATTTAAAGCATAAGCGAGTTGGATGTGTCATGTATCTGTGTGTGTGTGGTTGTGTGTGTGAATCCATGGAGAGCGATCATCTGAAGCAACAGAGACTCAGGGCACAATCATGATGACTCACTGAAATGACAGACATTAGTTTATATGAGTGTTGATTGTTCACACTGCACAAACACATTCAAAACACAAGATCGGAGCATACGTCTTACCTCTTTACTCACACTCTCACTTGTCTCTCCTGACAAATCAAAAACAGACTAAAGTTATCCACCTGCCTTAGTCTGTCTTTATGTCTGAATTCATTTAAAATTTCATTCACTGAAATATTTTTCTAGAAGAACACAAATATTGTTAAAGCGCGCTTTATCAAGTAATCCAAATAATTTATAATGAAGCTTATTTGTACTGTATTGTTTGCGGTCAAATTTAGCCTGGATATCAATGTAATAACTTAACACATCTATCCCACATCTATCCACTTTATGGTGTTTTTAGTCTCCTCCCTTCTTTACGACCACATCTGTTTCAGAGGTAAAATGTAGGTGATGGGTGGAGACGAAACCTTCTGGTTCTCTCCTCAGTTGCTTATGATGCTCATCTTTGGCAAGCCGGACCACCTAAGTTAGGGGCCTTGTGTGGACTAAAAACCATCACTATCAGCGTAAGTGTGTTCAAATGTTCCATAATGCATTCCACAGTCAGTCCATAAACACTCTCAGATGCACAGCAACACCCACTTAAGACTGAGGCAAGCTGCATAATGCTCTACTCTGCAGAGGTTGAAGTCACTTGGTTTCTCTAATTCCTCGCTAATAGGAAATCTATTTGTTTGTTTGTGCACTGGTTTCCTGCTGTTAATTTGGCTGCCTGTTTAATGAGATTTTGCCTTTCCGTCACCCTCGGAGTTGTGCTAACTTCATGCATGTGTGTGGCAACATTCACGGATTAAGCTCCAAACTGCCAGAGGATTGTTGAGTTTTCTGGCAGTGGTTACACCTATGTCTAGAGTAAAACCTCTGTGAAGTTTTTTAATGGCTTCATGGTTTTGTAAAATCCCCTAAGTTTTAGTCCACACCTTTGAACAGTGAGATCACACACTGTTGTGTAATTATGTTTTACTTTATGTTAAATACCATAAATCTAATGTACGCTGCAAGGGTGGAGCTGACACATTCCTATAACTCACTGAATGACCTCAAGCTCATTTAACTTCAATCCTGTGTAGTGACTGGTTTAGTGCCATTGTGAAGGGAAGGCTGTGTGATTATGTCTGTTTGTTACGGCGTATGCTCACAATAATATCTTTCAATCTAAGGAAGCATCAACCTGATGCCAAAATGATGAACAAAAACAACCTGACATCTTAATAGGATGTTACAGTCAAGGTCAACATTATTCACACCCCTGACAATTTGATCAAAATATCTTTGTAACTGGAAAGGATATAGATGGGTAACAACATACGATATTACAACTTGCCATAGATTTTAGTAAAAACAGATGCAATTTATTTGTTTGACTTGCATTTTATGTGGAAGAGCATTTCCAACATTTTTTCTATCCACTCTGTCTGTGGAACAACTGAAGGTTCCACAGACAGGTTTGTGTGAAAGGGTTATTAAAGGGTAATTAAGTTGCTCTAAAGCAGCTTAATTACCCAGATTATTTGTGAACAACTGTTTTCAATAACTTTTCAATTATATTCTAGTTTATTGTGATGTACTTTTATTTTAGGCTAAAAAACACTGCCAGTTTTACTTTCCGCCTACGTTAGGATATTATTCCCATTTTGAACTGTGTCCTGGCAACATCAGAGTCACCAGTGAAAAGTTTATTTCGATAAAAATCTTGACAAGTGTAGACACTGATGTAGACTTGATTGTGGCAATGGGATGGCAAAGACCTCCAGGGACTCTGCTGTAACATCTATAGTTTATCTCCTGTCAAGATAAATGTAAATCTGTGCAAACCTAAACACATCACAAACACTCTGTTGTCAAAGATTAGGTGGACTATCTATCTACTTGTTCTGACTGGATGTAAGATACTGGTTTTCAGTGGTGACATTTTTGCCAGCAGACTGTAAAAAACTGTTACGTGACAACAGAGTATCTCCTGTAGATATCAGAAAGAACAGAGCACAAAAAAGTTAAGATTAAGATCAGGCTCTCAGCAACTCTACTAGAATATCTTCATAGCTGTCTGAAATGTGAATGTTGACATTTCAGTGTTTTTTCTAATCAGGACAGAATGTGGGCTTGAGAATATCTCTGACATTGTGATTTCTAGTTGAGCTGCAGAAAGCAGATTTGGATGTAGCTCCTGTTTTTCAGCTGCATTGGATTTCCGAACCCAACACGAATAGACCCTCATATTCTACATAAATGACAGCATGTATGTGTTTATTCACGTTCCTGCACAGATGTAAAAATGAATCAAGGTGGCTAAGATAGAAACATGCATCAGACTCTTTAATCTGGTTTGTTTTGCAATTTCTTCTGTCGTGTGGGTTTCTGTCCTGGACAAAACTATGCATCAGGTTTTGAAATCAGCTTACTTTAATCTGTTTGTCTCTCCTTCCATCAGTACACATAAGAGCTATTGCTGCAGTCCTGAATCCTGCCAAACGTGGGGTTTCACAGCTCAAGGGCCTCTATCTGGACCTGCCTTGATCAGCCATCTTCACATGTGGGCCGAGGGTGGATAAATCCACATGTCACAAGATCTAACTCAGCTATGATGATCACGATATGCTTCCTCTAAGGTGATATTTGAAACACCAAAAAAATTCAAGTTTGAAGATAAAACTCATGAAACTGTGAAGGTAGATAGATTTAGACTAAAGATGTTAAAGACAGTAAGATATATTTTTAAAAACTGACCAATAACTATTCAGGTCAACTACTGAATACGTTTGCCACTAAAACCAACACACTATTCCAAGTAGGTGAGAGGAATATTATGATTAATTGTATAATTAGAAATAACAAATTCCAGGGTAATTCATATTCTTTTCATTTTCCTGGAGAATGTATTGATAATAAATAATATTGTTTTGAGCTATATATTTAATTTCTTGTATACTCAAACTGCATATTCTCTGAAAGTAGTGATTCCATGTTTTTTGTGGGTCAGGGAATATTGGGCAAACCTTAAGACTTTATGTGGCTACTGGGCATGATTTGTTTCTGTAAAAGTCCAGTATATTATCTCCGATCTTACCATTGGCGGTCGGCTCATAGGGGGTGCTGGGTCGCTGCCCTCCCTGATGAAAGAGGGGGAAATGTAAAATATATTTTAACGAATTCTGTTATGGACTCGTATGTTTCTATCATGGGGCACTGTTCAGAGTGCCTGAGCGGTGCAGCCGAATAGCCAATTGTGTGCAGTTGCTAGGGCAAATTAATAAATATATATGGCCAATCAGTGTTGCAGAATTTCATGGCCTTGGGGCATTGAAAATATCGCCCCTTGCAGGTAAAAAAAAACACTTGTGTGGCGAAGTAAGAGGGATGATGGCGAACCAGTGAGGTGCACCCTCAACTGAATTTGGTGAGATCCTTATTTATCCACCCATTCGCAAGAAGAGCAGTTGAGAAGAAAATCCGGGGTAAGGAGCTAGAACCCGACAGACCCAACATTATCATCAACCAGCAGACCAAGGAGAAAAATAAACACTACAACTAGAGTTTTTGCAAGAATTGGTTTGAGCGCAAGTCGAGGCTGACCAGCTGTGAAATAACCAATGCACTTTTTTGTTTTTCCTGCATTCTTTTTGAAAGTGCCAAATGTGATTTAACATGGACACAATTAGGCCAAACAGACATAATGTATCTCTCCAAACGCATTAAGAAGCATGAACAATCAAGAGTTCATATGGAAAACTTTGTCAAGCTAGCTGTGCACAGAAAGATTAGCAAAGCGACGCAGCTGGATGATGGACACTGTGTTGCGGTAAGAGGGCAAAATGAAGAGGTTGATAAGAATCGTCATATTTTATCTAAACTCATTGACTGTGTTAGGTTTTGTGGTGCTTTTGAACTGGCATTGCATGGGCATGATGAAAGGGATGCTGTTTAATTGTATTTGTCGTCTCACTGTAGACTCCATTTCATATATTGGAGTAGGTAGAGAAATGTATTGCTACATCAGCCCCACCAAGAATATTTTTCACCAGCCGCCAGTAAATCTTGCATAATTTTAAACCCCTTCCTGAGAGAGGTGTACATGTAATCCCAGCGTCCTCTGAGGGTCATGCAGAGTTTCTCAGAAGGTGACTCAGTAACAACAAGGGGTGAGTCACTAGGTGTTTGTGATTCATTTGTGGGTCCATTTTTTCTGCGTCAGCTCCGTGAGGAATTGTTTTTCCCGCAATGCAAAGTGGTTTCCTTGTTCTTTTTTAGGTAACCACAAACAGGATGCGATACGTCCCTTAATGAATGACTCTTTGAAGTTCCCAGTTTAAGGTTTTCTCTGTAAAATGTCATTCAGCAGGCAGCACACACTAATGACAAACTCTTTTACTCTTGAGCAACATGGTGGGTGTTAAGGGGTTTGTGACAGTTTCCCTCTAAACCAGAAATGCACTTTTTAGATCGTAAAGCCACAGCATAAAATAAAATCACATTAGCTGGATGAGTACAAGACGGGTCATAAAGCCATAAGCAGAGTGCATAAGTAAACAGTCACTGAAACCACATCCACACCAAGGTGGATACATCTGGGAACCTCATTTACAAGAGACAATTACTTCCAACCATTGCACAATTTCAAATTGTTTTCAAATTTTCTCTGCTATAAATGCAAAGACACAAGCCAAAAGGGCAAAGTCGGGACTGAGTTATGGTTGTGATTAAATGTAAGAAAAGATTTGTTATAGTTAAGGTTTGTATTAAAGAGGACCATAATCTTGCACCCTAAAACTTTCAATATAAAACATTTAAGCTTGTCACTTGGTTTTGGTCATTTATAAAAATTGTATTATAAACAAACCAGTCCTTTTTACTCTATAAAATAGTTTGATTCGTTTTCTGAATGATGAAGTTGAGTAATTTAGCAACAGCCTAAGCTTGGCATGGGCCAGCTTCTGGTATCAAGTTAAAAACATATAATTGTAGCACTGCTAAAATAAATCTGATTTGCCTATTAATATTTTACTATGTAAAAACTCAAGCAACTAATCATCACTATCAGCTGATAATACTTGTGTAACTCTATAAAGAGCAGGACAGCAAAAAAGGGAATATATTTTTCACAATAATCCTACTGAAAACCACTTCGGATCGGGGCCGGTTTGTATTCAGACCATAAGCGAACTGCACCAGAGTCCGTTTGGAAGCGGACCGAGACCACCTCAAAAAGTGGGTCTCGGTCCGGTTGTTTGGTCCAGACCAGGGTTCGCTTGAGTGTATTCACACCCGCACAAAAGGTCCGGACCAAGGGGGGAAACGTACTCTGGTCCATTTAAAGCGGACCAAAAGTGGCAAGTGTGAATACACCCTAAATGTAGCAGGCGTTTCTTCTGTATTTCACTTTTTGCATAAGTCCATCCATCCATCCATTTTTATACCAGCTTTATCCATACTGGGTTGCCTATCTCTAGCAGTCATTAGATGAGAGGTGGGGTATACCCTAGACAGCTCAGCAGTCCATAAAAGGGCATTAGTCAAAGAATAAAAATTTAAATAAATAAAATCAAAAATTGCTCCAAGTGGATATAGTGTCATGGTGTTTGGGACTTTAGTATTTCTGTTCTGCTTCCTTGTTCTCTGTGAGTTCTATAATTGTCTACTTCAGTTACTTGCCTTCCCTCATACCTGCCCAGCTACCCACTTTCAAATCAACTACCTTCTCCTTGTAAGCAACTCTCCAGCTTAAATATCTCTCAGTATATTAGCTCTTCATTAGATCATCCTGCCTGGTTTCTTGTGTTACTCTTGTGATGTATAATTTTGGAATCCCCAAAGGACTTTAGTCTTTTTTTATACATTTTTGAATTTCCTTTTTTTGTAAGTAAAACTGTTAATTTTCACCTGCCTGTCATCTCTCTGTATTTGGGTCCTGCTCTACACCATTTCAAGACATATAATGCAGCAAGAATGGATGATTTGGTGAAAAACAAACAAACAGTGGCATGTTCTTCATGAATATGCAGCCTGACAAACATTCTTATTAACATCTTCCTTTCTTATCAATCTAAAAGAAATTAAAGCAAATTCATTTACAAAAAAAAGGATTATTAGATCACTTTCATAACTTTAGAATTTGACAGGACCAAATCTAAATCATGCATGGTGCAGGATTTCAACAGTTCTGCAAAGATTGTTTTTCTTTTTTTTCCTTGAATCTGTTTGTCTCTTTCTCTGTCAGCACGCACATGAGTTATCACTGCAGCCTTCACAAATATGGGATTTCACAGCTCAGGGGGGGTGGAGGGGGTCTGGCGCTATCCATGCTTGGACAGATCAAGAGATTTAACATGTGGGCAGAAGATATCCACAGATCACATGGCTGAGCAGAAATAAGATATGGGATGTTGCCTTTTAAAGGTGATGTTTCAGTCTCCACAACATCATGATGAGTAGATTGAAAATATCCTACAAGTGAACAGAGCAGGTGGGTTTGCACAGAGACTCAGTCTTATTCTGAGGCTCTCTTTCACTGATGTTTTGCCTGTTAAACTACTTGGTTATGGGTTATTGTGCATTGCATTTAATTTGCTATAGAAAGCAGCGCTTACACCCAGATTGTTTACTACTAGATGGTACTATATGTAAAGCAGGTGTTGCTTTACATCTTCATATCCCACTTAAAGCAATGCACTGCAGTCACTAGCAGGAAGAATGATTTGCCTTGCTAATTAAATGACATTGTACACATTGCTGATAACCTCAGAACTTTTGAACAGAATTTGCTCCAAATCAATTTAGGCAAATCAGACACAAGTTTACAGTACAGACCAAAAGTTTGGACACACCTTCTCATTCAAAGAGTTTTCTTTATTTTCATGACTATGAATATTGTAGCTTCACACTGAAGGCATCAAAACTATGAATTAACACATGTGGAATTATATACTGAACAAAAAAGTGTGAAACAACTGAAAATATGACTTATATTCTAGGTTCTTCCAAGTAGCCACTTTTTGCTTTGATTAATGCTCCGCACACTCTTGGCATTCTGTTGATGAGCTTCAAGAGGTAGTCACCTGAAATGGTTTTCACTTCACAAGTGTGCCCTGTCAGGTTTAATAAATGGGATTTTAAGCCTTATAAATGGGGTTGGGACCATCAGTTGTGTTGTGCAGGAGGTGGATACAGTACACAGCTGATAGTCCTACTGAATAGACTGTTAGAATTTGTATTATGGCAAGAAAAAAGCAGCTAAGTAAAGAAAAACGGGTGGCCATCATTACTTTAAGAAATGAAGGTCAGTCAGTCCGAACAATTGGAAAAACTTTGAAAGTGTCCCCAAGTGCAGTCACAAAAACCATCAAGCTCTACAAAGAAACTGGCTCACATGAGGACCGCCCCAGGAAAGGAAGACCAAGAGTCACCTGTGCTGCGGACGATAAGTTCATCCGAGTCACCAGCCTCAGAAATCACAGGTTAACAGCAGCTCAGATTAGAGAACAGGTCAATGCCACACAGAGTTCTAGCAGCAGACACATCTCTAGAACAACTGTTAAGAGGAGACTGAGTGAATCAGGCCTTCATGGTAAAATAGCTGCTAGGAAACCACTGCTGAGGACAGGCAACAAGCAGAAGAGACTTGTTTGGGCTAAAGAACACAAGAATGGACAATAGACCAGTGGAAATCTGTGCTTTGGTCTGATGAGTCCAAGTTTGAGATCTTTGGTTCCAACCACAGAGTCTTTGTGCGGCGCAGAAGAGGTGAACGGATGGACTCTACATGCCTGGTTCCCACCATGAAGCATGGAGGAGGAGGTGTGATGGTGTGGGGGTGCTTTGATGGTGACACTGTTGGAGATTTATTCAAAATTGAAGGCATACTGAACCAGCATGGCTACCACAGCATCTTGCAGCGGCATGCTATTCCATCCGGTTTGCGTTTAGTTGGACCATCATTTATTTTTCAACAGGACAATGACCCCAAACACATCTCCAGGCTGTGTATGGGCTATTTGACCAAGAAGGAGATTGATGGGGTGCTGCGCCAGATGACCTGGCCTCCACAGTCACCGGACCTGAACCCAATAGAAATGGTTTGGGGTGAGCAGGACCGCAGAGTGAAGGCAAAAGGGCCAACAAGTGCTAAGCATCTCTAGGAACTCCTTCAAGACTGTTGGAAAACCATTTCAGGTGACTACCTCTTGAAGCTCATCAACAGAATGCCAAGAGTGTGCGGAGCAGTAATCAAAGCAAAAGGTGGCTACTTTTAAGAACCTAGAATATAAGACATATTTTCAGTTGTTTCACACTTTTTTGTTCAGTATATAATTCCACATGTGTTAATTTATAGTTTTGATGCCTTCAGGGTGAAGCTACAATATTCATAGTCATGAAAATAAAGAAAACTCTTTGAATGAGAAGGTGTGTCCAAACTTTTGTCTGTACTGTATGTCTGTTTCAGCATGTGCTCTGTGGCATTTTGGCAGTGCTCCCATAGGCATTTCGTAAGAACTACTACACTATATTGTCTGTCTACAAGTACATGACCTTTGATGACTTCCTATCCTTTATCTATAAGGTCCAAGATGTTGAAGAACCCACTGTTGTCAGCAAAAGCAACTTTAACTATTCTGTAAACATATTTCACAAAGTTTAGGAGTGTGTTCATAGTTAGATGAGAAAACCAGACCTGCAGCTTCCACTCTAATTCATCCGAAAGGTGTTGAAGAAGGTTTTGGTCAGGACTCTGTGCAGACCAGTCAAGTTTCTCCATACTAAACTTTATACACCTGCAGCCATCTACTTACTCAAATTGAAAAACAAAGGCTTATGAAGTCTCATTCTTAAGGACATAATTGTTGTCATTTTTATAGCCTTTACAAACGATCACCTTTTTTCTTTGAACCTTTCAGAGGTTGCAGGCAGGAAAAACTGAGGTTAATACATACAGGTCCGTCTCAAAAAATTAGCATATTGTGATAAAGTTCATTATTTTCTATAATGTAATGATGAAAATTTAATATTCATATATTTTAGATTCATTGCACACTAACTGAAATATTTCAGGTCCTTTATTGTCTTAATACGGATGATTTTGGCATACAGCTCATGAAAACCCAAAATTCCTATCTCACAAAATTAGCATATTTCATCCGACCAATAAAAGAAAAGTGTTTTTAATACAAAAAACGTCAACCTTCAAATAATCATGTACAGATATGCACCCAATACTTGGTCGGGAATCCTTTTGCAGAAATGACTGCTTCAATGCGGCGTGGCATGGAGGCAATCAGCCTGTGGCACTGCTGAGGTCTTATGGAGGCCCAGGATGCTTCGATAGCGGCCTTTAGCTCATCCAGAGTGTTGGGTCTTGAGTCTCTCAACGTTCTCTTCACAATATCCCACAGATTCTCTATGGGGTTCAGGTCAGGAGAGTTGGCAGGCCAATTGAGCACAGTGATACCATGGTCAGTAAACCATTTACCAGTGGTTTTGGCACTGTGAGCAGGTGCCAGGTCGTGCTGAAAAATGAAATCTTCATCTCCATAAAGCTTTTCAGCAGATGGAAGCATGAAGTGCTCCAAAATCTCCTGATAGCTAGCTGCATTGACCCTGCCCTTGATAAAACACAGTGGACCAACACCAGCAGCTGACACGGCACCCCAGACCATCACTGACTGTGGGTACTTGACACTGGACTTCTGGCATTTTGGCATTTCCTTCTCCCCAGTCTTCCTCCAGACTCTGGCACCTTGATTTCCGAATGACATGCAGAATTTGCTTTCATCCGAAAAAGGTACTTTGGACACCTGAGCAACAGTCCAGTGCTGCTTCTCTGTAGCCCAGGTCTGGGGAATGCGGCACCTGTAGCCCATTTCCTGCACACGCCTGTGCACGGTGGCTCTGGATGTTTCTACTCCAGACTCAGTCCACTGCTTCCGCAGGTCCCCCAAGGTCTGGAATCGGCCCTTCACCACAATCTTCCTCAGGGTCCGGTCACCTCTTTTCGTTGTGCAGCGTTTTCTGCCACACTTTTTCCTTCCCACAGACTTCCCACTGAGGTGCCTTGATACAGCACTCTGGGAACAGCCTATTCGTTCAGAAATTTCTTTTCGTGTCTTACCCTCTTGCTTGAGGGTGTCAATAGTGGCCTTCTGGACAGCAGTCAGGTCGGCAGTCTTACCCATGATTGGGGTTTTGAGTGATGAACCAGGCTGGGAGTTTTAAAGGCCTCAGGAATCTTTTGCAGGTGTTTAGAGTTAACTCGTTGATTCAGATGATTAGGTTCATAGCTCGTTTAGAGACCCTTTTAATGATATGCTAATTTTGTGAGATAGGAATTTTGGGTTTTCATGAGCTGTATGCCAAAATCATCCGTATTAAGACAATAAAAGACCTGAAATATTTCAGTTAGTGTGCAATGAATCTAAAATATATGAATGTTAAATTTTCATCATGACATTATGGAAAATAATGAACTTTATCACAATATGCTAATTTTTTGAGAAGGACCTGTATTTGCTGCTGAGTTTAAAGAGTAACAATTTACTGTTGTACAATAGCACACAACGTGTTTCTCTTCTTTGAGGGATTTCAATAAAGTAAATCTTCTTACATATTAAGAAGACTGACTAAATGTTAAAATAGAACCTGTCTACCAGGATGAAGCAGACTAAAGACATCTTAGATACAAACATCCCCACATCTGGGAAAACTCAAGGACAGAGCAGCATACAACAACCTCCACAATGCACTCAAATGAAGACAAATACACACAGATATAGACTTCAAAAGGAAGAAGAAATTATAGCCTGCAACTAACAGGGGCCTGGCATACTCTCCTCGCCTTTCTCCCTGGCTCTCCTTTATCTGAAATAAATACACCCGCAAATACAAAACAGACAAATAGAAAACCAGCTAAACATGTTTTCCTTGAAAATATAAAGCTGGTGTTCTAATTTTTCATTCATTTCAAATTTAGTGCGAGTTATGTGTCAAAAGAAAAATAAAGTATGGATGAATTCTCAGCATATTGCATGCATTCAGATGAGAATGCTTCACCTGTACCCTGTTTCTCTTTAATTTAATCAATGTTCACACAAGCAAAATGTCATAATGTCTTGTTAAATATCAAAATACCCACATTCATCCTCACATCTGACACCCTGAGACTTTTCCCTTTACATCCCTGCCTGAGATTAAGGACATTTGCAGTGGCAATCCAGATAACAGTCGATGAGGGATCAAAAGGTTGACATCTACATCTTTATCCCCGTCACTCTGATACAAACCATCACTATCTCGTTTCAGTTCTTAACATTTGATAGAGTGATAGTTTCACAATGGATCCCCTCAGATAGGAGGCAAATGTGGGCATCAAATTTCCAGGGATCATCATAATATATTACATTTTCCTCGCAGGCAATGTTTAACCAAACCATTCCAGGGATTCCTGTGCTCTGAGTATTGTCTCTTTGGACCACCATCCAAGACAGCGAAAATAGCAGGCGGCTTTTAGCCATAAAATGAACAACCAAGAGTTTGAAGTTACACAAAATGCTTTTGACATGTAATGCTAAAACCTTTAACAACTGAGAGGATTGTATGTTTTTTAGTGTGTGGCGAGCTTATAAAGTACATCTGCTTTCTTTGTTTGGAAAGAAATGTTCTCTCTCATCTTTCTCTTCCGCTATAAATCAGAAACCACAATGGCTCACCGAATAAAAGTCAGGGACGGCCCCAACTCTGCTGTGCGTCTTCTGAGCAAAAGCAAAGTCTCTGTTTATGCCTTCATACATTTGTTTGTGCTGTTTGCTTGTCGGCCACATCAATTCATCATTTGAAATGTCTTTATTTTTAAAGCTCTTTTCATGTTTGTTTCAGGAAGTTCACTGCAGTGAAATTAATAGGGGGAAACATACTTTTGTTAGTTTTAATGATTAAGTTCAATTCCCTCGTAACAAGATTTTTTTAGTGAGCCAGTTGTGGATATCATTTATTTCCCCTCTGTAATTAATCATTTCTGTCTTTGAACAGTTTGTCGGCAGTCTGATTGGTAATAAAACTGTGGAAAAATGAGGTAAGCTATTAACTTGGTCGTTTTTTGTTTTTGTTTAACAAATGCGAGGCTGTTTTTAGAATCATTTCTTTTACAACCATACATGAGTCTGTTCCAGAAACACACAGACTCCCGTTCACAAAGGACCAGCTGGATGAGGCCCACCCTGTAGCCTAATCTTGTTAGTGGGTGCACTGGAGAGCGCATCCACACCTCAAAGGAAAGAAAGAAAAGATAGGGCAAAAAACAGAGCAGTGCTCTGAGTTCAACCCCTTGTTTTTTTTTTCTAACGTAACGCTTGTGCATGGAGTGAAAGTGTGGTTGTTTTCTGATGCATGCTGGGATGTATTCATGCAGTATTACTGTCTAATTGAAAGATTTCTTAATTAAAAACCACAGTAAAGGCCAACATTAACTGTTTAAAATGATAAACTCCAGAAACACTCTTTCTTTGAGGGAAAAATAGGAACCACACTAAACCTCATGTTGCCCTTAACTTCTCGTCAATGTAGTATTAAAGCTCTAAGACTAGAAAGGTGCAATATAAAAGGAAGTTAATTTACTTATAAACTTAATATGCTGTGACATAAATGGTATCATACATATCATATCATGCATGGCAAAACACTGCTCTGTCCAAAAGCAGTAAAGTGTTGCCTTAAAGAAACTTAGCATTATATGATTTTATGTACGTATTGGATCCATCTTACTTCAGAGCATTATCTCCTTTATGCTAAGGAACCTTCCACTGAATTTGAACTATTTTTCTACTATTCACATACCAAATTATTTAACAAGCTAACCTAAACAAAACTATAAAACCAAAAGTCCCATAGTAGGCATGTGCTTTGGTCCCTAGAGAAACATACTTTTCTTATTCACATGTTTTTCTTTTACACTATTCCGTTACATGGCGTCATAAAGCACATCACTCAACAGTGTGTCACAACCTTACAGGTCCTTCTCAAAATATTAGCATATTGTGATAAAGTTCATTATTTTTCATAATGTCATGATGAAAATTTAACATTCATATATTTTAGATTCATTGCACACTAACTGAAATATTTCAGGTCTTTTATTGTCTTAATACGGATGATTTTGGCATACAGCTCATGAAAACCCAAAATTCCTATCTCACAAAATTAGCATATCATTAAAAGGGTCTCTAAACGAGCTATGAACCTAATCATCTGAATCAACGAGTTAACTCTAAACACCTGCAAAAGATTCCTGAGGCCTTTAAAACTCCCAGCCTGGTTCATCACTCAAAACCCCAATCATGGGTAAGACTGCTAACCTGACTGCTGTCCAGAAGGCCACTATTGACACCCTCAAGCAAGAGGGTAAGACACAGAAAGACATTTCTGAACGAATAGGCTGTTCCCAGAGTGCTGTATCAAGGCACCTCAGTGGGAAGTCTGTGGGAAGGAAAAAGTGTGGCAGAAAACGCTGCACAATGAGAAGAGGTGACCGGACCCTGAGGAAGATTGTGGAGAAGGGCCGATTCCAGACCTTGGGGGACCTGCGGAAGCAGTGGACTGAGTCTGGAGTAGAAACATCCAGAGCCACCGTGCACAGGCGTGTGCCCATTGAAGCAGTCATTTCTGCCAAAGGATTCCCGACCAAGTATTGAGTGCATAACTGTACATGATTATTTGAAGGTTGACGTTTTTTGTATTAAAAACACTTTTCTTTTATTGGTCGGATGAAATATGCTAATTTTGTGAGATAGGAATTTTGGGTTTTCATGAGCTGTATGCCAAAATCATCCGTATTAAGACAATAAAAGACCTGAAATATTTCAGTTAGTGTGCAATGAATCTAAAATATATGAATGTTAAATTTTCATCATGACATTATGGAAAATAATGAACTTTATCACAATATGCTAATATTTTGAGAAGGACCTGTATATGTTTAGAGATTTTAAGAAGTAATGTCCTGATCCGGGTCAGGGTCTCAGCTAAGGTGTTTTTAAATTATCAGTATTAAAGTCTTTGATTAAACTGAAATCCTGATTGTAAGATCCTCAGGGTTGTATGCACAAGGCACAAGTGAACTAAGGGGCTGTCTAGGGCCCCCCAAGAGCAATAAAAAAATATACATATATAATTTTGCACGTATGCGTACTGATTTCTATATAATCAGATACATATTATGTAAAAAAAAGACAATTTAAGTCAAGTCAAGTAAAGTCATGTTTATTTATATAGCGCTTTTCAGCAACAATTGGCACTCAAGGCGCTGTACATAAGGAAAAACATTACAGAAAATCAAACAACAGAGGTAATTGAAAATATAAAGAGAATAGAATGATGGATAAGAAAACGAAAGGAAAATTGGACTGAAAACTTAATGTTTAGATAACACATTCAAAGGTCACTTTAAACAAACATGTTTTTAATCTTGATTTAAAGTAACTTAGGGTTTCAGCGCTTTTACAGTTTTTTGGGAGTTTATTCCAGATTAGTGGAGCATAAGAACTAAAAGCTGCTTCTCCATGTTTGGTTCTGGTTCTGGGTATGCAGAGTAGATATGAGCCAGAAGGCCTGAGAGGTTTGGGTGGTTGATACACTGACAACATGTCTGTAATGTATTTTGGTGCTAAGCCATTCAGTGATTTATAGACTAACAGAAGTATTTTGAGTTCTATAGGAGTTTTGTTTTCCAATTGTGAATACTCACTTTGGCTTATCTTGTATTTCAACTGCTGCTCAAAGTAGAACTGCTAGAAGGCAGCTTTATTATTTCATACCCTGAACAAACAGTTGATGTCACTAAACAAAATATACACTTAACTCATGGTCCATCTAACTCTGCTCTCCAGCAACTCTACACCAATAAAACTATAGGAAAAGTAACAACAAGTTGAAATGACAAATGGTGATCAGCTGAACAATCCCATGATACCACAAGCCTCAAAACACCACAGTGTCTCTCAGTGATCCCCATGGGTCACTAAAATATCTTTGATCTTAAAGAAATTATTACTTATACATCCAAAAAATACATATATTTTTTAATTGCTCTTGGGGCCCCCTAGTGTCCGCGGGACCATGTTTGTCATAACATTTGTGGGACAAAGTGTTGCTGCTGACAAGCTCCACTGCTCCAGTAATATGTGCTTCCCGCTATGCAATGCGCACTGTGCATCCAAACTTCCAAAACATGGGTGGAATGCAATTAGGCAAAACAAAACAAGAGATTAAGGAGGAAGAAAAAAAAGCCAAGATAAAGGTATGTTTGAATGTCTTGGTAATGTAATGTTTATCAAAGACATCTGTGTACCGTTTAATACAAAAATAGCTTGCTAGTTAAAAATGAGTGAAATTTACTTTTAAAAGGCCAATTTAATAGCCAAATATTCATGCTAACAGGATAGAATTTGTGTATCAATGAGCTTTAACTTTGATTGAATTGATTATTGGGGTTGGCACTATATATTTTGGCTTTTTTTGCTTCAAAACAAAGGTTTTGCTAATTTTTGTTATGTCTGACATTTGCTAGTAATATGTTTTTGCATCAGGCTACATGGCTTGTAATTATAGACTGAGATATGTTGAACTGTTTGTCGTACAGCAAGGTAATTTTTGTGAGTAAAATGGACATAATCTTTACAACAACTCAAAAGTTATGTCTATCACCTAAAGAACATCTCCAGGATTAAAGGACTAATGTCCCAGCAGGACCTTGAAAAACTAATTAATGCGTTCATCTTTAATAGAATTTATTATCAGACAGCTGCAGTTGATCCAGAACGCTGCTGCCCGCGTCCTCACTAAAACTAATCTAAAATAAACTCCCAGAAAACTGGAAAGTGCTGAAACACTAAATTGCATTAAATCAAGATTAAAAACTTATTCATTTGGAGTGGGCTTTGATTGTATATCTAAACACTATTAGTTTTTCAGTCCAACTTTCCTTTCATTTCCTTATCAATCATTTTATCATACATTTTTTTTTTGTTATCATTTTATCATTTTAATTATTAATTTTTATTCTCTTTATTTATTTGTGTATTTAATCACCCTTATGCCACTGTAATGTACTTTTCCTATTATGTTTCATTCTCTTTTTTTCATGCACAGCACTTTGAATTGTCTTCCTACTAAAATGTGCTATGTAAATAAACCTGCCTTGCCCTGCCTAATGTAAAATATCTCCAGGAGCACTGTTAAGGTACTTTGGAGTCACTGAATCAGCCCATCCTCAGGCTCAAATGTGGGTAATGTATCAGGTGAGGAAAAGACTCACCATATAGTATACACTCAATTTCTCGTACTCGTACTCATTGTCTTCCGCTTTTCCGGGACTGGGTCGCGGGGGTAGCAGAATCAGCAGAGACACCCAGACGTCCCTCTTCCCAGACATCTCCTCCAGCTCCTTTGGGGGGAGCCCAAGGCGTTCCCAGGCCAGCCAAGAGACATAGTCCCTCCAGCGTGTCCTGGGCCGTCACCTTGGCCTCCTCCTGGTGGGACGTGCCTGGAACACCTCCCTAGGAAGGCATCCAGGAGGCATCCGGTATAGATGCCCGAGCCACCTCAACTGGCTCCTCTTGATGTGGAGGAGCAGCGGCTCTACTCCGAGCCCCTCCCGGATGGCCGAGCTCCTCACCCTATCTGTAAGGGAGTGCCCGGCCACCCTACGGACGAAGCTCATTTCAGCCGCTTGTATCCAGGATCTTGTTCTTTCGGTCATGACCCAAAGTTCATGGCCATAGGTGAGGGTAGGAACGTAGACCAACCGGTAAATCGAGAGCTTCGCCTTTCGGCTCAGCTCTCTCTTCACCACAACGGACTAGCACAACGCCCCCATTACTGTGGCAGCCGCACCAATCCGTCTGTCGATCTCCCACTCCATTCTTCCCTCACTCGTGAACAAGACCGCGAGATACTTAAACTCCTCCACTTGAGGCAGGAACTCCCCTCAAACCTGAAGAGGACAAGCCACCCATTTCCGGTCGAGAACCATGGCCTCGGACTTGGAGGAGCTGATCCTCATCCACTTCATACTCGGCTGCGAACCACCCCAGCGCATGTTGTAGGTCTTGGCCAGAGGGGGCCAGCAGGACCACATCATCTGCAAAAAGAAGAGACAAAATCCTCTGGTCCCCAAACCAGACCCCCTCCGGCCCTTGGCTGCGCCTAGAAAGCCTGTCCACAAAAGTTATGAACAGGTCGGTGACAAAGGGCAGCTCTGCCAGAGTCCAACATGCACCGGGAACAGGTCCGACTTAGTGCCGGCAATGCCGCCTCCTAATAAAGGACGCCCGACTCCATACTCCTGGAGCACCCCCCACAGGGCATCATGAGGGACACAGTCGAATGCTTTCTCCAGGTCCACAAAACACATGTAGACCGGTTGGGCAAACTCCCATGAACCCTTGAGTACCCTGTAGAGGGTATAGAGCTGGCCCAGTGTTCCACGGCGGGACAAAAACCACACTGCTCCTCCTGAAGCCGGGGTTCAACTATTGGCTGGACTCTCCTCTCCAATACCCTGGTGTAGGCCTTACCAGGGAGGCTGAGGAGTTTGATCCCCCTGTAGTTGGAACACACCCTCCAGTCACCCTTCTTATGAAGGGGGATCACCAGCCCAGTCTGCCAGTCCAGAGGCACTGTCCCCGACCGCCACGCAATGTTGAAGAGGCGTGTCAACCATGACAGCCCCACAACATCCAAAGACTTGAGGTACTCAGGACGGATCTCACCCAACCCCGGAGCCTTGCCACTACGGAGCTTTTTAACCACCTCGGTGACTTCAGCCTGGGTGATGAAAGAGTCCAACCCCGAGTCCCCAGCCTCTGTTTTCACCGGGGAATACGTGATGGCAGGATTGAGGAGATCCTTGAAGTACTCCTTCCACCGCCCGATAATGTCCCCAGTTGAGGTCAGCAGCCTCCCACTCCCACTGTAAACAGTGTTGGCGAAGCACTGCTTCCCCCTCCTGCGCAGTGGCTTATTCAGGACATTTTTACTGGATACATATATATGTATGTTTGTGTGCGTGTAGACAAAAGACAAAAAAAATTATAATACAATATCTTGTGATGTATGAATATGTACAAGAAGTAGTTTTCAATCCAAACAGTATTCATGTTCATGGCGCTGACGAAAGCATACATTAAAACATTTACTTTGATTCAGCATACAACAACTTTATTTAAATTAAATTGTTATGACTGCAAAAAACAAAAAAACAAAAAAACTATATACAATTAAGAATATATTTTAAACAAAGTGCAAAATAGGTAGCTATTTGTACACTTTTCTCGTTCTCTTGCCACAAAATCCTGTAACATATGTATGGTATAAAACTATAACACAACACTTCACAACAAGTTCTATGCAATGCCAGACCAAATTAAACTTTAGTGTAATATAAGAGATGAAAATTGCACATACTATAAGACAACACTTAACAAGTGCAATGCAATGAAAAACAAAATATAACTTTAGTGCAGAGGTGCTTCTTCATAATATAAGAGATGAAAATTGCACATTATGGTTCTAACATAAACCAAACAAATCTCAAAACAAAATTTTAGAACACATGGCAAATTCTGTGTTTATCCATCTTACATCAGATGAATTTGTCTGTTTTGATGGTTGGTAGCAAAAACTGTAATAAACTTGTCCATGTCAAGTGACTTTGCTCTTCTCGACTCAATGCTGAGGACACCCAGGTTGCTCAATCTGTCATCAGTCATTGTTGTGCGCAAACGGGTCTTAATGAGTTTCAGAGCAGAGAATGTCATGATTTTAACTGCCGACTTAACCCACATGCAGAGACACTCAGAGAACAAGATCAGTTAGAGAAGTTTATTGAAAGCACGGTCAGGACTAACGGGAAGCGGCGAGCCTAATCCCTGTCACTGTGAAAAAAACAATAAGTAAAGGTTAGAGACTGAACCTCAGAATATGACCTGACTGTTAACGTTTCTTACTGGGGAAATCGTGGAACCCGCCAGGGAGAGGTACCGTGTCAGGAGAGGAGCACAGCCTGCCAGGTTCAGTCCTTATCCAGGAAGGAGTCCGCACCACAAACGGAGGTCTGGATCAGGTCAGCCAGAAATCGCACCTGGAACGGGTAACAGGAGGAAGTTAAATGTTTTTTCAGAAAAATCTTCAAAAATCTTTCACTTCTCAGTCACTTCTTTCATAGCAATTTGTAAGGAAAAAGGTTTTCAGAGCTGGCCAGAAGATTACCAAAACAAAACGCTCAGGCAACGAAGGCAACGAAGTGTTGGCAATCCATCCTCTTTATGCCTCCCAGCTGATGAATCAATGCGCCACACCTGTCGTCTCAGGCACTCTCCTGCTGGCGGCACCTAGTGTTGGAATAGTGTTAGTAGCAGGCAGCAGATGACTCCAGATCCTGACAGAGAAGCTCCGTTCACATGCCACACTGCTTACTGGGAGGGCTATGGCTATCTTGCACAGATGGAAAAGCTAGTGAAAAACATCTTTATGAGGCTCTAGGAAAATTGCAGTTCAACAATACCAGAAAAATTTGGCATGCCACTTTGTTGTTTCCTTTGCAAAAGCCTTCTTGTTTAGTGGAGTTAATGACCCAGATCTTCAGAATCACTTGCATAAGTTTCTCCCTAGCGAAAGACTGCTGCCTCTTGAAGGAAAGTTTTGCTTTTGGGGTCCAAAGCTTGTATTCCTCTCATGATGTCACAATTGTCTTTTGAGAAGCGCCGGTCTAACTCTCCAAGTATGGTGTCCTCAATGGGATAGAAGATTGTCCTCCTAAAGGCATCCTTGTCCTCATCGTTGCATTTCCGCTGACCCCATGTAGAAGTTATTACAGACCCACCGAGTCTTAAACTAACTTTCTGAGACCTCTTTTTCTCTGCATTTTGAATAGCTATACTGCACTCTGTGGCAGTTTCCACAATGCTTGCCCACAGATTGTCAACAAACGTCTCACTTCTCTACTCCTGAAGAGAGTCTTTGAGTGCACTTATTAAATCCACTGCCATAGCAAGGTCAAGTGAAGGTCATTGGAGCATGTCAGACAGGACTTTTGCATTCCCAAGGAGCCTTCGAAAGGTGGCAAGAAGACTGACGAAGCTCAAGTCTAGTTGAGTCAGCAAACCTCAAGCATCTACAGATCTTTCCCCACTATTTTCTGTTGCAATGTCATGCAGAACACGAAGCACAGCAGGTAATCGGTCCATTAGATTCCTGCAGGCCAAGTATCTACATGCCCATCTCGTGTCACTCAGCTTCTGTAACTCCCTTGGTGGACCCTCATGCATTTCCTTTTGCACATCTAGCCATTTCTGATGAACATATGATCCAGACATGTACACATAAAGTTTCTGCAAAAGTGCAAAAAAGTAGTTAGCCTCTGGGACTGCCTTCACAGTATCAACAAGCACCAAGTTCAGACAATGCACGTTGCAGTGTATGTAAACTGCATGTTTGGCATCACTTTTTATTCTCGCTGCCATGCCAGAGTGTCTCCCACTAATAACGGACGCTCTGTCATAGCCTTGTCCAACAAGATTGGATCTGTACTCAAGTCTATATTTCTCTTCCTGTCGCATTGCATGGTTTGTGGGAAAATGCTGAGATGAGGCTGTGTAGGACCTGCTGCTCTGGACTGTGAAATGTCTGTAAAATATAAAGAATCATGATAAGCACTTGCTTCAGTTTTTACAAGGTTTTTTTCAAAATGACAAGTTACAAAGTGAAAATGTGATCCATATTTCAATGTTACTTAAAAAGAAAGAAGTCATAATGCTGTATGAACTGAAAGATAAAATGTCACAACATACCATAAGGTCCAGGTGGAGCAGCATGTACAACATTAGGAGGCTCTCTGTCATCAGTGTCACCTGAAGCAGTAAAAACAATAACCATTACACACAGACTGAATGTGGACAGATTAGTGTCACATATTGTCCTTGATATTGTATTGAGATTTTCTATGTTTAGGTCTGGCATTTTCTATGTATTCACATATAAATATCATACACAATTGGACAATCTTTATTTTTTTGTTTATTTTTAATAGTAAATTAACTCAAGTATGAGAGAGTACACAACAACTTCAAGTAACATGTTCATGAATTACATCTGAACCTGACATACCATGCTTAGTAGGTGGAGTTCCAGACAATGAATACAAGGATGGTTTAAAATGACAGACAGACAGACAGACAGACAGACACGCGCGCATACACACACACACAAACAAACAAACAAATCTTGTTCTTCTGTCTTAATATTTGTCAACTGTTTTAATTGTGTGTGTCGTATTTCAGAAAATTGGAACTGTAATTCAAACTCTCCATGCATAACCTACCATCCTGTATTGGGGGAGTGGACTGCTCATTATCATTATCACTAGGCTGCTGGCTTGTGTAGGCCTTTGCACTGCTACTGGTAGAAGCTGTGGTTGACTGACTCTTTTCTTTTTTTTAGAAAGAAGCTCTGAATATCTTTGCTTCTCTTCATATTCTCTTAATATCCCTGGAGGAAATGTAATTCAATCACTCAATCATGCAGCCAATCAATCATTCAATCAACCAGTCAGTCAACTCACTTCGTACAGCTATAACTGCAATATCAAGAGGGATCATTGAATTGAGTTTAAATCAGTATACAAATTTAAGATGTTTATGGGGCTCTGGGACCCATTAAATAACAACTTTGACTTCATTAAAAACATTTAGAAAACAAGGAAGTGTCAACAATGTGTATAATTATGTTCTTTTTACACTTAATACCACAATCAACACACATTGGATCTCTAACATTCGTGGCATTTGAATGCAAGTTGGTCTGCCTATTGTCTAAAATATGTGAGCTGTGAAAATTAAGCCTAGTCTTTAATCTCTAAGAGAAAAATGTCTCTAAACAGCATTTAAAACACAGAGCAAATACAGCACTGGAAAAAAGTGCTGAAACAACCTTAAATATGTTAAGAATATATAACCAATCAAATTACAGTTCAATGTTTTTCTTTAAGATCATTTAGTATTTTGGCTGTGTATTTCAAACTGCATGGTGTCCCAATTGTTTTCCCCAGCACTGCAAATAAGCCCGTTTGTTGTTTACACAACTGTCACATTTCTTACACTGTTTAGTGAAAAAATATTACATCAGCTTTAGATATGGAACACACACATCAGCAAAATAACCCCAGTCTTCAGTCCAGAGCCGTTTCATATTCAATTTATCCAATTAACAACAACAAAAAAGCAACTGATGTTAATACTAACTTGCTTTGCAGGCTGCTGCTACACTAGCTAACTTGTTCTCGTCTTTTAGCTGCTGCTACTTATATAAAGTTTGCTAAATAAAGTTTTTTCCTACACATTCAGAGCAAATTACGACTTAATAAAACATTAAATAAAATATGATAAAATATTACATACCTCTCAATTGTCTGAATCCGTTTTTATCCAGTTACAATGGATGCTGTCTCTGTTGGAACTCAGCTGCAGGCAGCACGCAGATGCAGCGTGGTCATCTCGTGGCTCTACTGACCCCAGACCTGCATGGTCACTCAAAAAAACCTCAGCTGATCAGAAATCAGCTCTCCGCAGCCTCAGTCCGACCATTATTGTGTTAGTTAAACGTACAAAACTGATCCTAGATCCGTCAGTCGGATATAACCATTGATTGACAGCGTTTATCTTGTTTATTGAGTTGACGGACTTGAACAATGACCTATCGGATCTATGGTGGCCAGAGAGGTGGCCAATGAGATTTCAGGGGTGGCGCTGGCCACCCTTGCCCCCCCCCTAAAATCGCCATTGCTCCTGAGGGGACGGATGGTTTGCCAGAATCGCTTCGAGGCCAACCGGTGTCCTTCTCCATGGCCTCACCAAACTCCTCCCAGGCCCGAGTTTTTGCCTCTGCCACCACCAGGGCCGCGGCACATCAGCCACCTCAGGAGTCCCACAAGCCAACCACAGCCGATACGACTCCTTCTTCAGCTTGACAGTGTCCCTTGCTGCCGGTGTCCACCACCGGGTTCGGGGATTGCCACTGCGACAGGCACCGCAGACCTTACGGCCGCGGCTACAGGTAGCAGCATCGGCAATAGATGCGGAGAACATCGTCCACTCGGACTCTATGTCTCCAACATCGCCCGGAATCTGGTCAAAGCTCTCCCGGAGGTGGGAGTTGAATACATCCCTGGCCAAGGGCTCCGCCAGTCGTTCCCAGCAGACCCTCACTATGCGCTTGGGCCTGCCAAGTCTGTCCGGCTTTCTCTTCCTCCAGCGGATCCAATTCACCACCAGGTGGTGATCAGTGGACAGCTCAGCCCCTCTCTTCACCCGAGTGTCCAAAACATGCAGCCGAAGGTCCGATGATACGACAACAAGATCATTGACCTCCTGCCTAGGGTGTCCTGGGGCCAAGTGCACTGATGGACACCCTTATGTTTGAACATGGTGTTCATTATGGACAATCCATGACTAGCACAGAAGTCCAGTAACAAAACACCACTCGGATTCAGATTGGGGAGGCCATTCCTCCCAATCACGTCTCTCCAGTTGTCACTGTCATTTCCCACGTGGGCGTTGAAATCCCCCAGCAGCATAATGGAGTCCCCGAGAGGGCCACTATCCAGCATCCCTGACAGGGACGCCAAGAATGCCGGGTACACCGTACTAGCGCTCGGCCCGTAGGCCGAAACGATGGTCAGAGACCTGTCCCCAACCCGAAGGCGCAGGGATGCGACCCTCTCATCCACTGGGGTAAACCCCAACATGAGACAGCTGAGTTGGGGGGCAACAAGCAAACCCACCCCAGCCCTCCGCCTCTCCCCGTGGGCAGCTCCAGAGTAGAAGAGAGTCCAGCCCCTCTCAAGGAGATGGGTTCCAGAGTCCACGCTGTGCGTGGAGGCGAGCCCGACTATTTCTAGCCGATATCTCTCAACCTCCCGCACAAGCTCAGGCTCCTTCCCCCCCAGCGAGGTGACATTCCACATCCCTAGAGCCAGCCTAAGCATCCGGGGATCGGGCCGCCGAGGTCTCCACCTTCGTCCGCCGCCCAATCCTCTTTGCACTGGTCCCTCACGGTTCCCCCTGCAAGTGGTGGGCCCACTGGGGGATGGCCTCGCGTGTCTCGTTTGGGCTTGGCCCAGCCGGGTCACATGAGGAGCAACCCAGCCACCAGGCGCTCTCCAACGAGTCCCGACCCCAGGCCTGGCTCCAGGGTGGGACCCCGGCTCCGCAATACCGGGCGACGTCACGTGCCTCGATTTAATAGTCATCATGAGGGGTTCTTGAACCGCTCTTTGTCTGACCTGTCACCTAGAGCCTGCTTGCCATGGCAGACCCTACCAGGGGCATTTAAGCCCCAGACAACATAGCCTCTAGGATCAATCGAGCACTCAAACCCCTCCACCACGTTAAGGTGGCGGTTCAAGGAGCGGACACTTAATTTCTAAGTATAAGAATTATACCCAAGGAAAATAAATGTAGTCAAAGTTCATTTTTGTTACTTCTAGTAACACTAGATGATGTATATATAGGAAAATGTAAATAACACTACCAGAGCTGCTATGAGTTTATAGGTGAATAGATGAATGATTTGATGATCTGATTGTTGATTCCATAAATTTTGCTCAAGGCCCAGTGAAGTCTTGGGCTGGCCCTGGTTATGTCCAGGTTTTTGTATGTGTGCTTCACCTACTCTGATTGCAGGGTGCGACTGGCAGGTGTGTCTGTGCAGCTGGAGTTTGTTCGCGCCAATCAAGAGGAGCTTATAGAGGTGTGGATTTTCCTAAGGCAGATGCCAGATAGTTCATGTCGCTCTCATGATTCTTTGCTTACCTTCTATGTGTTCCCTTTCCGGGTAAGAAACATTGTTCAGGTTTGCAGTACTCCCTGTGGTTTTCAGTTCTCTACCTCCTCGCTCTCTGGAACCCCTTGGTGGTCTCACCTCTGGGTTCCTTTTGGAAAGTCTCCTAACTGCTCCTCTGCTCGCTCCCTCCTGGATCTGCTGCCTGGGCCTCATTACAAACCTACCATCACTCACCTGCCTGTCCACCCTCTGACAATCCACCACTGCCTCTGCAGTTCCTCCTGGAATAAGGAAACAATCATCATCAGAAACTGCTCCACACACACTCAACCTGTCAACCTCAACTCCTGTGTATATATTCACTTTCTCCTCTGGATCCTCGCCATCTCTGTCCACAATTAGCCTCCACCTAACCTCAGATCTCCTCACAAAATTCAAATACCTTTCCCTGTAATAACCTCTTACCTATCCTCCTCAGTGTTGTCCTTTAACTCGCTCCTGTGTCTGGAGGAAACACGTTTCCTGTTGTATCAATAAATCATTTGACTATTATCATTTGACCGTGGTTGTTGCTCTCATCAGGGTCTCAATAACAAACTTAAAGACACTGATATATGTTGTTAATGTACTGTCTTTGATTTTAAGTCATCAGCAACCAAACCAAGCTGTGCAACCACACACATGTTGACTGAAATGATAAGAGTCATAAGTATCAGAAATATCTTATTTAAACTTACCTTAATTTTTGTAAAGAAATGGATCTCAATCAGTTTCATATCTATCAAAAACAGTCATAAGGATGAATTCCTTACAAATCTAGTGAGTGATCTTTACTATAAACAGAATCAGGGGATTTCTGTATTTTTCTCACAATTAAGTTTTATGGGGTGAATACTAAAGTCATTACAGTTATATTAAAATGGGATGATTATACAAAAAACTTAATAGAACTTGTAATTATCACAATCAAACAAAGAACTGATCTGATCAAGACCTGTTCAAATAATTTAAAACACACAAAGGTGAAATACTATTGCTAATTGTACTCAACACACTACTGCAAGAGCTAAAGAGCTTTTGTACATCTAAGGTTTTAATTATTTTACACACAATAACACACAGTAAAGGTTTATTGAGTGGTTAACATACATTTGTTCAATGTGTAAGCACATATTTAATTTATGTATTTTTTTATCAACTCGTTTCTCACCTTTGGTTTGTGATTATTTTTTATTCTGTTTCCTACCTTTCAGCTATTATAAATACCCTTGTGTGTTTTGTCAGATCAGTTATGCTTTGTTGGTGCAGTAAGTTGATTTGTTAAGTTCACATTGTTTGCATGAGCTCAGTTTTGTTTCTTTGACCTTTTTTCACAATCTTAAGATTATATTATAAATATAATTTTTGTCTTAAAATAAACAATTTTTCTAATAATTCTTGTGACTCCTGCTTTTTAACTCGGTCCATCACAGTTGCATTTAGTATTATCCGATTAAACTGATTTAAGATTGGTATATTTCCACTGTTACGTCCTAGACTTGCTATGTGCTGATTTATGAAAGCGTAACCTAGCTTTGTTGCTTGTGGGTTTGATGTAATGATTACAGGTGAACTAGGTGGCTAGCTGAGGCAAAAACACACAGAGACCATCTCTGATCAGTAGTGTTGTAGAACTGGAGACCGAGAACACATTTTCAAGGTCTTGTCTTGGACTCAGCTACATTTTTCATGACTCTTGTCCCGGTCTTAGATTTTCTGGTCTGATCCGCAGTTGCAGTAACAACCTCTTTTTTGCAGTCAAGTGTGAAACACCTGGCTGCGTTCAATGGCAATCAATGGAAATAAGTCTTTTTGAAAAGTTTCATCAACACCACTTGTGCCTCTGCTTGCCAGGGATGAAAAGACGAGAAGAAAAAGAGCAAGAAAGAAAAATAATAATAATAATCACAGTGGCTAAAGAAATGCAATCCACATCATCTGTGATAGGATCTTTTTATTCAAATCACCAAGAATGTATTTGTATTACAAATGAAAAGCTGTATATAGATTCTGTAAAAACAGCTTTCACTGACTTTGCTTCAAACAGGTCAAACGGTTATTATCACCTTGAATTGAAAACATAAGGAAAAGTAAATGTCATGTTAGCAAGGTTTTCCAAAAACATATGACTAACAATTTGTCCATGCTGGTCTTCTTAATTTCTCAGTAATTAATGTTTCAGCAAGGCCCCAGAGTGTGACCAATTTGGTCACACATGCAATTACATATGTACTTTTTTGCATCCATGTTGGATCCACAGCTTGGCCTAAGTAGGGTAGATATGGATTTTACCAATGGGAGAAACACACCATCATCACAGCAAAAGTTCAGAGATTAACTAAAGAAAACACTTTTAGGTTAGTGCAGATTTCATTCAGTAACTCTTTGCCACCCTATGTTGCATAGGGTGTGATATTCAAAAATCTCACAGGTCACTATTGTTGATCCATCTAGTAACTCACCATTTGTCAAATATCCTCATCTTTTTACCAGTTTGATTTGTGATTTATGAATTACCATAAGCAGCTCAGACAGAGACTCATCTTTGCAGGTGTGTGATGCAACTATTTTATCCAAACAGCTCAGCCTGAAAACATATTGTGTGGGAGAATGTAGCTGTGTCTGTCAAGTCAGTTACATTTTTAGGAAGAAATGATACAACTATGTGAGTTTAAAGTGATGCATTGTCATGACTGTGTGTATGTATCGCTGTTAAGAAAAACTGATAGTTGGAACTTAATTGGTAAGTGAATTAAGTAATATACAATCACGTTCCCACCATTTTAGTGATTTTAATGTAATACTGATAAAATCTACACAATTTTACTGCTTCAAACCAATCATCGGGACAGTCCTCAATTGAGATTGTATTTAATACAACAAAACTGAAATGTTTCCTGTTCTACATAACCTGATGCAACAAGAGAGCCAAGCTGGTAACTTAGAGTGAGGTTTGGCTTATAGACACAATTTCAACAACTCAATACATACTGACACTTTTGTGCATGTGTCACATGTGGTGTTCATAATTAACATATTCAGAAGTATATTTATTTACGTCAAGTCTTGATTTATAAAAATCTATTATTTTCCCTTATGATCAACATTGAGTTCTGCAGCAATTTGCTAAAATATCAATTAATTCTGAATGAAAAGCATGTTGCACACATGTTTAAGGCACACAAAAATATATGGATTCCACACATCCACAGGAAACATATGTATGTTGCTGCAATGATAAACAGTTGATCTTGCCTGTATTCAGAGAAAAGTGTCTGCCACGATTATGAAGAAGGAGAAACTGTGCTTTGTGTGATGGTGTATTACTTTCTTTACTTTCTTTGACAATTGCAGACTTGGGGCTATAAATGGTTTATAACAATCTGTCTATGTTAGCCTTAGCTTTATAATGATGACCACACGGAACCTGGAAGATACCCAGGCTGGCCCCGGTGGCCTAACCTTTAAGCTACCTTCGTTCCTGAGATCTCCTAAGGATATATTCACCTAAGGACCTACAAGTCTCGACCATAACTTGGAACTCATTCTGGCTGGCTGCTCTTGTACCTCGAACTTCGTCATGCTCACTCATCCCCACCTGTCCAACCTCCACCGAACCGCTAACACACTGCCTACTCGCCCAGTACAAGAGTCTCTGGATCTAACTGAACTTTGGACTTACCATCTTCATTGTCATCATTGTTTGCTCCAGTCCGTGTGCCTCTCCTCCTGGCGGATAACCACTTCCCACCTAGTAAGAGACATTGCACAATTATTTATCCAGCTTCCTTTTGCCTCATCACTTACCTGTCATTTCCCCTCCTACAGTTGTTCCTGCACTCCATTCCTGCTTACTCATTTAAATAAACTTCTTAAAATTGTTTCCTGGTTTTCCCTTGAGTGTCATTCTGCATGTGGGTCAGATCCTTGCGTAACACTATGACACAAACATACAAAAACACACCATTTTAAATCATGATCTATGGCCAAGCAGAGAACATGGTATGCATTTCATAAAATAATGTTAGTTTGAGTCATGAGAGACCTGAGACTTGACTTGGACTTGGGAGATAGGACCTCGGATTTGACTTAAATACCTCTGGTTTCACTGAACCTGTTTGAAACAGGATAGTTATACATAGAGTAAAGAAGTAAAAACATTGTGAATTCTCTGCAAGATATTAGTCATATTCAATAAAGGAGAATATTATTAAAAAGTTTATTTAATTCTCTATCTCAATTTACTAAGTAAAACACATTATATGGATTAATTACAGAGAGATTGATGCATGACAGCCTTTATTTTTGTTAATTTGAATAATTAAAGCAAGATTAGAATTTGCATATTAATACAGAAACGTGGGTGTAATGGAAGGTATGTTTAATACTTGCATAAAGATTATTATTAAAGGTTTAATACCTGCTTAAAGGTTATTTTCAAAAGGTACTTTAAATCTGGCAAACGAGACTAATTGGAATGCATATTGTAAATTTTTGTCATTGCACAAGTAAATAAAACTCAACTGAATATAGACCCACGTTGGAACACATTTAGACTTCCCCAGCAATGCCTTAATGGCTTTAATGTTTTTTTTTTCAATTATTATTTGCAGTAACCACAAGAGGACGCAGGAAAAAGTCCTGTTTTTAGTTTCTGAAAAAAACAACCGCTGCTTTTGTTTCTCTTGAAAGGGCAGTCGCAAGGCACATATGTAAGAGCATTTTAGAGAGATCTGATTTAGATTAGCTTGTGCTAATGCATAAAAGTTACTGCAAAACACAGCAGAGCCACATATTGCCTTGGAGGGGGTCCAAAAATGTTGGAGGTATAAATATTTATATATATATATATGTGTGTGTGTGTGTGTGTGTGTGTGTGGGCGTGTGTGTGTGTGTGTGTGTATGTGTGTGTGTGTGTGTGTGTGTGTGTGTGTGTGTGTGTGTGTGTGTGTGTGTGTGTGTGTGTGTGTGTGTGTGTGTGTGAGTGAGTGAGTCGGGGTGAGCTGGGGCAGAACTCACAGCTGGGAGAGTGGTGTGCTAACACTGCCAAAGCCTCAGCGCATGACTCCCACTTGTCAAAATCACCATGTGTGCAATAATGTGATTACAGTCTGGTTACTATTATGATAAAAAAAAAAAACTGCTTGTACGGAATATAAGAAACAAGATACCCCACAGAATGTGTCTCGTATGTTGGTGTTGAAAGGCAAGACAGAGTCTGGAACACAGAGGGAACACAGAGTGTACCCTTCTATCAATGCCCTACAGACGGACACTGGGTGGGGGCCTCAGGGTGACTCTCTGGCTCCTGTCATGGATTTACAGGTTGGAGGAACACTTTATGTAATTTTCTCCCCCATCTGTAGCCGCTTACACCATCAACAGAAGCACCCCCTCCACCCCACAGCCCTTTCATTTCAGGTTACACAATCGCTGCACTGCACACAAGGGGTTGTCATCACAGGTGCAGCCAAGATTAGCCAGGATAAAGGAACTCTTCCAGCTCAAGATGTTTTCTTTTCTCTTTACTTTTTACAACCAACTGCTTTACATGTATTTCTTTTTCCGCTCTCTTTTCTTGTCTTTTCAAAAACCTAATTTTACCTAGATCTAGTGTGATTTTTCATAAGAGAAAAGTTTCCAGATATTCCCGTTGACATTGCCTGGCCCTTGGCTAACTCTTAGGGAACATTCAGTTAGCCAGTGGAGTAAAGGTGTAAGATCAACAGTTTGGCAAAATCTGTGCATATAGGTCTGTTTGTGATTATGCCGCAACGTCTTACACACTGGGAATGATGAGTTTCCTTTTTGACGGTACAACCTTGGCCAGGGGACCAGATGGAAAAGGGAGAGATGGAAGAAGGGAGGGAGTGAGGGTGGAGTGTAAACTGCAAACACGCAACCCAGTATGTAAGAAACTGGACCTTATCCACATGATGCTAGTCGGGCATGAAGGCGGCTCTAACGATTCCCTCCTAGGCATCTGGAAGATGGAGAGAGAAAGAATGAGCGAGGTCTAGAACCACAATGCCACCCATCTTGGAGCTCAGCGAAAGAAAACAAATGCAAGCAGTCACAGAGAAGTGATTGCCGGTTCGAGTCACCCAATACGTCCCTGGAATCTCTGAGACTTGGAATCCAAAGTTGTTGAAGAGCTGCAAAATAGCAAGTCTGCTATGAACCTAACTTAGCATAACGCTAAATACAGATAAAGAAAAAGACTGTAGTTACAGACATTAACACAGAGATCAAGTAAATTATTCAGTTAAATTGTGATGGGATGGGCATGATGCATTTGAGGTGAAGTACAGCTCTTTAACAAATGTCTTTGCATGCTTGTACAAACTATTTTTGGCCCATTTGGACCACAGCGTTTAACTCAGAGATATTCAGTTTTCACCACAGCCTCAAAGAGGGTGCTAAAGTGCTCATTTTTTCTAGTTGCTAACCTGAAAATGTTTAACAAATCCAGGAACTTAATGAACAATGCAAATATTTTTAACAACCCAGACATTTGTATTTTAGGGTTAGGGTTAGGGTTAGGATGGATTGGTGACCCTAGACAGGTCGCCCAACCATTGCAAGGTAACATAGAGACATACAAGACAAACAACCATGCACACACCCATTCACACCTAAGGGAATTTAGAGAGACCAATTAACCTAACAGTCATGTTTTTGGATTAAATACACCTGAATTTAAATGATCTGATTATTATCTGATTATTAGACACAATAGAAACAAGCAAAGGAAGATAGGTCCTCCATTTGATATTTAAAAATATTTTTGAAATTAAATTATTTCACCTTTTTTTTATTTCTCGGTCTGCTTATGGCCTGCTCTGCATGCCTTAAACGCCCTGATAGCTCACTGCTGGTGGGCAGGTACAGATAAAGAACAGCCTTGGTGGCCGTGCATGCAGCAGAGCAAATTGGGAGGTATGAATTCACCTTAACCCGGGTAGCATGGCCTTAATTCTTTCACCAAATCTGTTTCAAAACAGATGGTATTGGGCAGACAGACTCCAAATGCAAAAAGTTTGAAAAACTCCCTGTTTGCTTTTTAGTAGGGAATAAACCAACCGTGAGGCATGTGTAAGATTGTGTGTGCAATGGGTTTTGGTCCAACAGGTTTTATGACCTCTATTGAGTCTTGTGATGAAACATCTGTTCAGATTTGTGGACAGATATCAGCTGAGAAGAGCTGGGAGCATACATGTCTCATGTGTGCTAGGTGTGGCCCAAGCTGTTTAGATCTCGGTCTGTATTACATTTTCACCGGAGTGGTACATGTCCAGTGAGTACTCCGGTCTCTCCAGTCTGTGTGGATGAAAACTAAAGCTGTTGCCTTCTGAGCAGCGTAGCTAGACATATATGTACTCTAGGGATAATGCAGTGAGAATAAGGCAGCTGTACAAAGAACTATGTGTGGATTTACAAAAAAAAAATAAAAGGAAATGAAGGGTGATTGGTTGACAGGTCGCCTTGGTGCTGCTCATAACAGATGTGACTATCTTGCTCGAAAGCTGTGTGTTGAGTGAGGCCACAGATACCTACAGCCTGATGGGTGTTGAAGCATTTGTCTGTTCTGATGAATAGCAAGCACCCGCAAGAGCACAGAACATGGTAAGATGGAAAGACTGAAATGACTGAGGAAAGAGACAAAGTCCCCAACTCAGAAAATCTGCAAGCAGAGACCTCACCTGCTACAAGGCATGGACCAATAAACTACCACCTCCATGAAAACCTCCCCTGTTGCCTCTCTTTGGAATCTCACTGGACTACTACTGTCCTATATAATACGCACACAAACACACATTTATACACACAGTGTAGCAAAACCTGACTTATGTGAGATGTTTGCCTTACTAATATGAATTCCCTCAGGGAGAATCCGACTCATTGGAAAACCACAGACTCTGCTTTCAGAGGTCTTAAAACGGACTAACACTTGCAAAAGTTGGCTGGAGCTCTTTTCTGAGACTTAGGGGAGAAGGCCAGAGTGGGAACAGAGAGAAAATGAGTGATGATGAAGAAAAAGTAGGGAATAGAGGAAGGAGGCCTTTGAGATGGCAGGAGAGAGAGGTCGAGGATTGTTTTACAAACAGAATTCCTTTAATTAATCACCTTGTTTGAACAGCTGGCCTTCTCAAGACAGGTCGTAATGGGATCCCTACATGGAAGTGCGGATTACAGACTTGGATTTGGCAGAAAAATATTAGCTGTCAAATGTTGCAGGCAAGAGGTGCAAAAGAAGGCCCCTGCTTCCTGGTGGTGAGAGAGCCACAGACAGGAGGGGGTTGCTTAACATGGTTCCCCAAGGAATGAGGTTGCTTGGAGCAATGCTTGGGCGCGCAGAAAGAGGCCAGGGGGCAGCCACCAAGGCAAGCACTCATCCCGCATGGCTGGGACCAGCGCAGCCACCTGGGAACTAAGTTCAGCCTTAGGGGTCAGCCTGTGATAGCGACTGGAAATTTGGAGACCCCCTTGTAAGCATTTATTTACAGGCTGGACATAAACAACTCAGAGCAGATGTCAGGACAGAATGCAATGCCCTTGTGGTACATGTTTATTATCAGTGGCCCAGTGGCTTGAAATCATGGTTAAGAATGTGGCTATGAAAAAGTTGGCTACCAGCACTTTGTAAATAAACACATTTTTTATGTGGGTCAGATCGTGGACAGGACATTGGCATTATGAAGGAAGGTTGGGAATTAGATTTTTTCACAAATATTCAACAGCGAATGATTTCTATTTGCTCTGTGGGGTTGATTTTGTCTTTCTGCTTCAGGGCTTCATCATGACAGAATAATGTAAGCACCATGTTAGAGAGTAACCAAAATATTTTTACTGCAGACCAAAGATTCTATAAGTTAAATTAGGAAAAACAACAAGATAGACAAAGCTCCCATGTCTCTGTGTGTGACATGTTTTACAGAGATAATGTGTGTGTGTGTGAAGTGGGATTCTCTGGAGTACGTGTTTAATCTTTAGTAGAACAAAATCAGAACTGGAGGATCGGAAAGGTTTCAAGCTAATATCTACTACAAAAAGACCCTAGAAACAAAAATACAGTTTCACAGTAATTGGCAGTAGCCATCTGCAGAAAAGTTAACTTAAGACATTTGTTGTGTCATTTATCTGAGACAGAAAATAGCATAAAGTTACTGGATACATCTGGAGAACTTTCTAAATGCAACTTTTAGATGTTAATGCAAAGCCGGATTTTGTTACACTGGATATTTGGTGGGACAGACTCATTTTCAGAGAGATTTAGCCAAAGGCCCTGCATGGGAATTTAGCTTGATTAGCTACCCAAACCTAACAGCTACTTAATTCAGAAAAACTTGAACCTCAAGCCCAACAACAAGGTAACAGTCAGTTAAATGTTGGACTTTGAAATGCTTTATATATTTATTAAAGTATTTTCTTTTGAAGGTGAGTGTGTGCACAGACCAACCAAGGCCCACTTATTGGATCAATAATAAATCAGTTTTATAATGCACAACCAAAATGAGCAATCCATTTTTACTCAACTTACTTTGGTTTTAATATAACATTTTGTAATGGACTGGTCTAGTTTCTCTGTGATGTTAAAATAGTCATATTTCAGCAGACAGGACTGAGCTAAAATTAGCGATATCAGTTCAGTAGTCTCTTCAAGATGACAAAACACTGGCAAATTTGAGAAATGAGTTTTCCAAAGATGTACTTGGACTGATGTGAAAAGCTCCCTCGTCCAGTATTCACATAACTATGAAGGTAAGAAAATATCAAATTGAAGAAGCTCCCAACTTTCACTTTGGATTGCTTCAATCCATTTAGTCCTTTGTTCTACATCTTCACTCTGGAAACCATGGAAAGGTGACTAGTGATGGTTTGTTCAGCTAACCACCAAGCAAAAATAAACTATTTTGAAGACTAAAGTGAAAAAATTCTGCCCTTTTAACAAGAACCACAGAATAGCAATACAGAAACAGCAAAAAAAATTTCAACCTCCTCCTATTGAGGTAAGAACAGTTCCATGGGTTCAGTAGCATCTCAGTGCATTTCTCATTTTCATATAATTTTAAACACACTTTTATATGGCTGGTAATCTCTTAAAATCTAGTACGTTTAGCCTGTTGCTAATCAGTTTTTTTCTTTGATGCAGCTCACCTAGAAGTTGTGCTTACTTTGGTTTTTCACCGCTATGTCAACGGTGTTGTGGACTCTGATGCAATCACTAGACACTGAACAGACTTTTGAAATAAACAATTGATAATTGTCAGTTGGAGGTCTGAGAAAACAACCAAAAGAAAAGACAGAAAAGTTAAAGGCATTTAGTTAAAGCTTACAAAATGATTGATGAATGGATAACTATCTCACTTGCATGTGTTGGATCCAAGAGCGACTGAGTTTGATGGAGGTTAAGTGAGAGTTGGTAGGTTGTCAGTTGTTGAAGTCCAGGGATTATTGCTGATCACAGGGTGGTAGAAGCTGGACAGCAGACAGTCAAGTAGTAGAGGCAAACCAGCAGTGGACTCTTGTAGAGGATGAACGAGTTTTAGGTAATGCTAAGGTGGAGAAGGATATCAGGTAGTTTCAACAGGACTGGCATGACACTCTGAAGGAAATGTACATTTAGTTCCAGGTAACTGATTCCAGCACAGAGCAACAAGGTATTCACTACTCCTTGCGTATCAGCAAGGAGCAGTGAATAACCGGAGCTATTGTTGACAATCTACAAATTTGAGAGAATACTGCCGGTCTTCTTGAGCAGTGGGGATTAATGAGCAATAGATGTGTGTGTGGTACTGCAGAAAGCTAGCAATCATTGTGATGGGCACCTGATTATGTTAGAAAATGTAGGACAGATAAGGTAAATATTTGGTCAGCTGTTTATTTAAATTAACTTTAAATCCAAACCACCAAATTTGTTTCAGCCCTTCAGCTCTTTCCTTGACAGGTTTTCCAGTCATTCTCTCTCTTCCTCTTAGTCTTAATATCTCATTCTACCCTGATGCCAAAGAAGCAGAAAAGGGAGTAATGTTGCCTCAGGTGGTTGATTATCAGAGCACTTATTCACATTGTATTTACATGCAGAGTGAGGGGGAAACCAATGTTCACAGACCACACACACACAACACAGCGTACACACATAACCATGATGTATTACTTCAATTGTGTAAGCAGCAATGTTATTCTCAGGCCTTACACCCACCTCCACTTTGCTTTCTTTCATTGATATGATGTCATTATCCTTGCACTTATTTAGTCATAGAGAGACTTAAAGTGAGCACAACTTGCAAATTAGATTTACCACAACATTAGTCTATACCAATATCACCTGCACTTACTAAAGAGATTTTTTAGACATTAAAAGCTGTTTTAGTAATTTAGTAATTGAATCCAGGGCAATTCAGAGACAGCTGATAAATGTCTGGTCTATCACTTGTTCTAAAAGACACATTTTCAAACAGCTGTCTAACTTATGAAAGCCTCATAAAAATGTAACCCCAGAGTTTTGTGGTGATGTTCCGATTTTCTATCCAAATAGGGAGGCAGCAGCTCTGTCTGTGAACCATGACCACTTCAAAGCACACAGATGAGTCTAGAGGGTTTGGAGGGAAATGATGTATAGCAAACTGGACCACCAGGTCTATGAGTATTTTGAGCCTGTTTTCTGTGTGAGAAGAAATTTCCCACAGCACATATGGACACACCAGTACAAATCTGAATGATAACTAATATTGTTACAATACAGATGAATTGGGTTTTGCAGCACCCTGGTAATTAGTTTCATACAGATGCCTACATCTTCAGCTTACCTTAGATCGGGTCATGAAAGGAACTGGTCCAGAAGGTACGCCCAGACACTCTCCAGGTCACTGTGGAGGATCTCTAGGGGTTCTCATGTAAATTTGTCAGGATAAAAGTACCTTTTTAAAATAAAAACATTAAGCAGGTATTAAATAAAATTTTCATTAAACCACATTTCTGTATTAAAAATGTTTTTTTATTGGTCTGATGTAGTATTCTAATCTTTAATGTGTTGTTATTAGCTGTAAGCAGAAAATCGTCATAAATGTTTCAATTGAGTTACTGAAGTAAATGAACTTTTCATTAATGCAATAATGAAGTTTTCGATTCACCTCTGGTCATGACAAATGACTCATGACTGAAATAGCGAGCCATAATCCGGGGGCAGAGTTGCTGCTCCTCCACATCTAAAGGACTTGGTTGAGGTGGTTTTCCTCCATTTCTAGGTTTTTTGGGCTCGTCCCTTAGGGAGAAAATCCTAGGGTATATCAAGAAATTGATGTAGGGTCTCTGCTTCTGGCCTGGGAACCCCTAGGGTTTGACGAGAATCAGCTGGAAAGTATCACTGGAGAGAGGAATGATTTCCCTCCTTGACTTGTGGACTTGTTAATTTGCCGACACGATCCCAGATAAGCACAATACGATTGATGGGCAAATTAAAAAAAAAGCCAAATCTATGCACAGTAAGAAGAGAGTTCAACTATGTGTATTCTTTTCACAAAGAAGATGAATATTGCACAAAAGGTTGTACACATTACTGTGATTTTACAGTGGACCTTTGAATTGTAGTCAGATTTTAATTTCACAGAAAACAAGTAAGAATATTTGCTTTGTAAAGTAACTCAATACAACGTCATAGTATATACCTGGTGTTCTTTAGTGCAAAGTGGTACTTTTGTTGCCTCCCCCTGTTTCAGCAAGGAATTTTGTCTGCATACTCTCATCTTTCGTCCCTGCATGTTTTCAACATTTTTAAATACTGGTGCAGCAGCAGCTACTTTTCCATAATATAAAATAGAAATTACATCAGGCTTCATGTTTGTGGTACGTTATTTAGGCTAAAATAGTGGCATGGGTTTTTTTTTTCTTGAGCAAACATGAGTTTTCTTTTAAGTCCTTTTTTTTAAATGTGTGTTTGATCTCATCGACCATGGCCATGGTAAAGGTGATCATCTTGATAAACCCAATAGAATATAGCTATATAGATTAAAGGTATAGAACAGAGAGGGGTGAGAAAACTGCTAAATAAAAAGAAATCAAAGCAAGATGTAAGAAAGGAATAAAACAGTGAGTAAAATATATGAGAAGGGTTAGGAAGATCAACATCGCTTCAGTGGCTCATCTGGGAGTTTTGAGTCGCTCCCACATCTCCCTGCTCTCTCCCTCGGTCATCTCTTCATCGGTGTTGGGAGAAAGGAAACGGACGAAGGATTTACTGTTGGGTCTTGACTTGTACACATTCCTGGTGTTGTTTTTCTCCCCTCGGCCCCTTGGCCATACCAAAGGCCTCTAAAACAACAGGCTGTCAGGTTGTGACAGCTGGCTTCAAACGGCTTCTACAGCAGCCGTGCAGCCCAGGTTCCCAGACTCGTTGCGAGGCTCTGTGCGCGTTGGATGTGCATGTGATTGTGGCCAGTTAGGTGTTTGGTCTGTACATGCAGACATATAACCACTCGTGATGGTGTGTGTGTGTGTGTGTGTGTGTGTGTGTGTGTGTGTGTGTGTGTGTGTGTGTGTGTGTGTGTATCCATCACTCGGAGATGAGTGGGAGCTCAGTTACGGAGACTTAAAATTTAACCCTCTTTGGTTTGTGTGTGTGCTTGTGTGTAAGGATGTGACACACCTCCTCTTATTCCCAGTGATGAGCACAGGTGGCAGAGTGGCTTTGAAGTGCTGAGAGCCCTCTTATGATTGCCCTGGCCTTCCAGGTGTGTGTGAGCTGGCCCACCTGTCTCAGCGAAAGAAGGCCCTTTTTGTCTGAGCTTTGTCAACCAGGAGAACGCCATTGATCCCCATGACCTCCCACTCATTTTAGAGCACTATCACACCTTCAAGATTTTCCCCAGGTTCAGATATGGAAGCTGAGAAAAACCCAGAGTGTCTGAGGGATAGAGGCTGCCTGGTGAGGGTTGGAGGGGTTCAGCAGGAGTGGGTGGGGATCAGAGTGCCTCTGGGTGAGCATGGAGTAGTACTTACTGCTAATGAGACATCGGTTTGCCCTCCACAGGTGCTCACCATCCAAATGAGGTTACAGCTCAAGGCTGGCTCTTTTGAAGCTCAAGCTTTAAATTAGATTATCAGTTGTTCCTTATCTAATAATTGCCACATCTGAGACTGATTCCTGGTTCAAAATAAGAAAACTGAACAATTTTGCTTTAACCTACTTTCTTCGCATCTGTCCACAGCAATTTTCAAGTACGGTACACAAATTCTCAGTTGGATTTAGGTCCTTACTTTCACCGGTCTGTTCAGATACATAAATATGCTTTGATCTGAGTCCCATATATTTTTTATTATTTCCAGGACTGCCCTGAATATGGCAGATTATAAAAAACAATGAGACTGAACTACATTACATATTCATACCTGCTAGGATTTATCAGTCAGAGCTTTGATCGGAACATGTAGACAAAGGCTAAATGGAAAATTTTTATTTTTGGGTGCATTGATTTGTACCAGGGAAGACAGTGGTCGATTACAGCCTCGTAAACGTAAGCATAACCTTTGAACATTTTCACATTTTCTCACGTTACAACTACAAACTTTAGTGTATTTTGTTGGGACTTTTATGTGATAGAGTAACAGAGAAAATTGCATAATTGCAAAAAAAATGCTTTGCTATTTTTTTCAAATTCTTTATTTTAGGAGAGAAAGGGAAGCTGATTGCAATTGATGGTAAGATGAAAGGAGCCACCTAGAAGACAGTCCTGGATAAGAAAAAGGATATGAGACTGAGGTGGATATCCACATTTTTGAAGGACAACAACCCTATACTTACAGCCAAAGCTACAATAAAATTGTGCCAATAAAGCATATTTATTTCTTTGAATGGACCAGTCAAAGTCAAGACCTGAATCCAACTGATAATTTGTGGAAAAACTTGAAAATTTCTGTCAACAAATACTCAAATCAAATCTGACTAAGCTTGAGCTATCTTTGAAAAGCTTTCAGGGTCTATAAGTGTAAAGCTGGCAGAGACATACCTAGAAAACAGCTATAATTCCAGTGAAAAGTGGTTTTGCAAAGTATTGACTCAGGAGGGTCAGAGACAAATAACGCCACACTTTTCACATTTTGTTTTGTGAAAAATGTTCATCCTGCATCCCTTTGCTGTAGTTCTCAGTTACACACTAAAGGTAAAATTGAAATTAAATATACTAGTTTATTTATGTAATGTGACTAAATGTGAACAGGTTCAGAGGTATACCCTTTATCATACTTTTGTAAGGCTCTGTATATAAGTTTGCTATGAGCTCAGAACAAAAACAGCTGAAGAAATGTTATAAACAGTTATGTTTAAAAAGGTACTCAAACCAGTTCAGGTAGATTTATTTCAATTTATATCCATTAAATGTAAATCACAAACAGTGGTGGAGGGTCAGTTGCTTTCAATATGAGTGATATTATAGCTGCTCATGAATTATCTCCAGCACTCACTGTAACCCCAAACACTATATACAACTCCCCATGTACAGGGATTTCATTACAACACCAGTTGGAAAAGGCATGATTACCATACATGTGTATACAGTTGATAAAAAGCTATAAAAATAAGTCATAACCTGTCCTCCAGTGGTGTTATTGTTGTGTATAACTCAGATAATCTTATGCAAGTGTTTGGTTAGAATTCCAATTCGTCTGAATTTCTTTAGTTCCACAATGTTCTGAAAAGAGCTTTGGCTGATTTTTTATTTTATTTATTTTTTCTTGTCTACTTTCATAGAGAAAAATTAATGCCTAAAAAAAATCAAGGGAGCCAGGTGCCCCATTTTTTGTATTTTGCATGATCTTCAACAATCTCAGTTTGAGGTTATGCACCATGGGCATCAGACAGGAAATATTATCAATTACAGACTTGGCATTTTAAATATTTTCTATGTAGGTTTAACTAAAGGAATAAAGAAACTTATTTGTTTTATAGAGCTGGTGTGCTTTCAATCCCTTTCCTCTCAGTTTTTGCTTTTTATAGTGCCTTGCTGGGTTGGAAGCTTGTATAAATACAGCAGTTTACTCTGAGAAACAGCCCAGTACATAGGAAACCAGGTTCCTAACATTGACAGGGAACCTCCATGAGGACTCAAACTGTCATAGAATTCAGATTTGCCATTCTTTTTATATAGCTGTGATAGATAAGTTGCAAAAGTGTAAATCAAACCTTGTGATCCATAATTTGAAATATATGGAATATAGGTAAATATACAGGGGTTGGACAATGAAACTGAAACACCTGTCATTTTAGTGTGGGAGGTTTCATGGCTAAATTGGACCAGCCTGGTAGCCAGTCTTCATTGATTGCACATTGCACCAGTAAGAGCAGAGTGTGAAGGTTCAATTAGCAGGGTAAGAGCACAGTTTTGCTCAAAATATTGAAATGCACACAACATTATGGGTGACATACCAGAGTTCAAAAGAGGACAAATTGTTGGTGCACGTCTTGCTGGCGCATCTGTGACCAAGACAGCAAGTCTTTGTGATGTATCAAGAGCCACGGTATCCAGGGTAATGTCAGCATATCACCAAGAAGGAAGAACCACATCCAACAGGATTAACTGTGGACGCAAGAGGAAGCTGTCTGAAAGGGATGTTCAGGTGCTAACCCGGATTGTATCCAAAAAACATAAAACCACGGCTGCCCAAATCACGGCAGAATTAAATGTGCACCTCAACTCTCCTGTTTCCATCAAAACTGTCCGTCGGGAGCTCCACAGGGTCAATATACACGGCCGGGCTGCTATAGCCAAACCTTTGGTCACTCATGCCAATGCTAAACGTCGGTTTCAATGGTGCAAGGAGCGCAAATCTTGGGCTGTGGACAATGTGTTCCCTGATGAGTCCACCTTTACTGTTTTCCCCACATATGGGAGAGTTACGCTGTGGAGAAGCCCCAAAGAAGCGTACCACCCAGACTGTTGCATGCCCAGAGTGAAGCATGGGGGTGGATCAGTGATGGTTTGGTCAGCCATATCATAGCATTCCCTTGGCCCAATACTTGTGCTAGATGGGCGCGTCACTGCCAAGGACTACCAAACCATTCTTGAGGACCATGTGCATCCAATGGTTCAAACATTGTATCCTGAAGGCGGTGCCGTGTATCAGGATGACAATGCACTAATACACACAGCAAGACTGGTGAAAGATTGGTTTGATGAACATGAAAGTGAAGTTGAACATCTCCCATGGCCTGCACAGTCACCAGATCTAAATATTATTGAGCCACTTTGGGGTGTTTTGGAGGAGCGAGTCAGGAAACGTTTTCCTCCACCAGTATCACGTAGTGACCTGGCCACTATCCTCCAAGAAGAATGGCTTAAAATCCCTCTGACCACTGTGCAGGACTTGTATATGTCATTCCCAAGACGAATTGACGCTGTATTGGCCGCAAAAGGAGGCCCTACATCATACTAATAAATTATTGTGGTCTAAAACCAGGTGTTTTAGTTTCATTGTCCAACCCCTGTATGTAGTGAGACTGTAAACACTTTTCTGGATGTTATGTTGTTATTTTGTTAAATAGTCAAACAGCTTAGGAATTTCCTCCATGATTTTACCAATTTTCTGGTTCATTCAGATAAACTACAAAATCATAGCAAAAACATCTGTAGTAATAGCTATGTTAAATCTGTGATATAGTAACAGTTGAACTTTTGTGATTAATGGTAGCTGTTTGCACACCAAATCAAATTCTGCCTATAAGGCAGAAACATGGGTCTGCTTAGAGCACTCATATCCTCGGATTAATTACACTTTTTCTTTCAAACTTAAGTAAAGTGGTAATTTATCGAGCCATTTACCATCAGATACCAATTTTGTTGATTATATTTTAGGAATGCAGATGAGTTTTTGTGTGAATTTGTTTTTAAATAAAAACACACGCAGGATTCCATTGAAGTTATATTCTGCACTCAGAAATTACTGAGGAAGCATTTATGATGATCTATGTTTATAACTTAAATAACATTTATGAATAGTTGAAAAAACGTATTTATGTGTTTAAATGATGAACAAAACCTATATCAAGTATAAATGAGAGATTAATTATGTTGAATTTGCCTACAACAAGTACAAAAGATGGTTGCGATGAAGTTATTATATTAAATGACTAATAAATGTATTGTTTTCTTGCAGTAAACGTGGTCACGGTTATTTTTTTTTTACCCCATAATTGTTTTTGCGACCTTTAAAGAGATCGCTCCACAGTACAAGTTTAGAGCGCAGATGTCATAGTTTATAAAAGTTATCCTTTCTTATTTGTTTTCAGGCTTGTAGCTCAGGCTAGTTTTATTCATTTCCATAGTCAAAGTAGAGAAATGTGTAAAAAACAACAATAATAATAATAAAACGAAGATATTAAGCACATTAATTTTTACCTTTTTTGTGTCTGTGTGTTGTGTATCATATATCATATATATATCTTCTATTCTAGCATACTGAGTACTGAACCTGAGCATCAATGCCTAACACAATCTCTATCCAAGCCCAAATTAGAGATAGGAAAATCATTTGAGTTTAAAAATGTGAGGATTACTGAGCACAGCTTGTGACAAACTTATAATTAAAAGAAGCTAATGTTCTAGCTCCATTCAGGCTCAAGTTGTAATTTCTGTTCCAGTTTTGACCAATTTTATTCTGATTAATTCTGAAGTAGCTAAAATCTTACTTTTCTGCACATAATTCAAATAAATTCGTTGTTTATATGGTGCCAGTTTATAACATGTTGTCTCAAGGCACTTTGCAATACAACTATAATCAAATCAAATGAATCCAAGTTCACTTTATTTTGTCAATTGTTAAAAGGTGTTCTACTTAAGGAAACCCAGACAACGGCATCATTTCACAGACTTGAGCTGCAATCCTTTATGTGGTGCATGTGTTGATAGCGGAATATAAAGATTCCAAGTAAAAAGCTCCAGACCAGGGCCAATGTGAGCAGCCATCTGCTAGTCCAAGATTAAATTGTGAGGATTTAACTATGTCACAGTAATGTACAACTGGCAAAACATGCCACTTGAAGACTAGAACTTTGTGTACAAATAGTTTTCTGACGTAGCATGTCATTTTGCCCCAAAAAGTAACTTCAGGTTATTTTTACACATAGTTACTCATACCCTAAATAAAAAACTAGCTCCTTTTGCAGCTAATTATCCTTAAAAAAAAAAAAAAGCAAAACAGCATTGATTTAATTTAATAACACAATCTGAGGACATCATCAGAGGTTTTGTACTGACAGTATACACAAAAAGTAAGAACCAAGCTAAAATAACATCCTGGCCTACCTGAGAAATGTTGTGCTAACAATAAACAACAGTGATCACCTTGATGGTCTGGCTGCTGACTCCGCTAGAGATATCTGTGATTGCTTTAGCATAAACTTGGCTGTGTCTGTGCCCCTTAACCTTGGGTTGTTGCTTCCCTTGCAGACAAAATTGGTTTAAGACAGAAGGATTAAGGCAAATCTTTAGATTTTCTGGTTTTAAAAGTGAATGTAAGTTGCCATTTAGAGATAGTCACTTATCACATTTTTGATTGTATATCAATGTGTGTTTTATGACAGATAAATAATAAATGTGAAAATGTGATGTGAAAGTAAGTGTACGTATTGAAATCTGTTTTTTGAATCTGTGTTGCAAAGACCACCATCTGCACGTAAATAATATCTTAACATTGAAGATATACAGAATGTAAGATCTTTGTGTCATCCTAAAGAGCATAAACGGATGAAGAAAGATATTTTCTTTGAATTATGAAAAATGTATAAGAATTTGTATGCAGTGATCTTATCAGTAACTACTAACACAATGGCTCTAAATGGCTAATTTTGTTATTATAAAAGAGTGTTTATACCACTACTTCGGCATTACTGCAAAAAAGTAGTACTTTTTTCCCTATCCAGTTTGCCACTGGGGCAGTATAAGCAAACCTTTGGTGCTTTCAGCTAGGTCTCTTAGTCCCCATTAAGATGTGAGAGATTTTATAGGCGTATTGCAGGGTCTGTTCTCACAACAGAAAATCATATATACAGTGCCTTGCGAAAGTACTCGGCCTCCTTGAACTTTCAACCTCTTGCCACATTTCAGGCTTCAAACATAAAGACTTAAAATTCAAATTTTTTGTGAAGAATCAACAACAAGTGGGACACAATCGTGAAGTGGAATGAAATGTATTGGATGTGTCAAATGTTTTAACAAATAAAAAACTGAAAAGTGGGGCGTGCAATATTATTCGGCCCCTTGCATTAATACTTTGTAGCGCCACCCTTTGCTGCAATTACAGCTGCAAGTTGCTTGGGGTATGTCTCTATTAGTTTTGCACATCGAGAGACTGAAATTCTTGCCCATTCTTCCTTGCAAAACAGCTCGAGCTCAGTGAGGTTGGATGGAGAGCGTTCGTGAACAGCAGTCTTCAGCTCTGTCCACAGATTCTTGATTGGATTCAGGTCTGGACTTTGACTAGGCCATTCCAACACCTGGATACGTTTATTTGTGAACCATTCCATTGTAGATTTGGCTTTATGTTTTGGATCATTGTCTTGTTGGAAGATAAATCTCCGTCCCAGTCTCAGGTCTCTTGCAGACTCCAACAGGTTTTCTTTCAGAATGGTCCTGTATTTGGCCCCATCCATCTTCCCATCAATTTTGACCATCTTCCCTGTCTCTGCTGACAAAAAGCAGGCCCAAACCATGATGGTGCCACCACCATGTTTGACAGTGGGGCTTTGAACAGAACCCTGAGACTATCACAGAGCAGGTGCATTTATACGGAGACTTGATTACACACAGGTGGAATCTATTTATCATCATCAGTCATTTGGGACAACATTGGATCATTCAGAGATCCTCACTGAACTTCTGGAGTGAGTTTGCTGCACTGAAAGTAAAGGGACCAAATAATATTGCACGCCCCACTTTTCAGTTTTTTATTTGTTAAAAAAGTTTGAGACATCCAATAAATTTCATTCCACTTCACGATTGTGTCCCACTTGTTGTTGATTCTTCACAAAACATTTGAATTTTATATCTTTATGTTTGAAGACTGAAATGTGGCAAGAGGTTGACCAGTTCAAGGGGGCCAAGTACTTTCGCAAGGCACTGTAACGTTGCTTTGCCATTGGCAGAAAGGTCAAATTCCTAGATCGGCCTCAGATCAGCTTGCCTGGAGCTACACGGGATTTGTGTCTTGCTCTCTGACACTTTTTCAAGACATTTAAAGTTCATACAAGAGAGAAAAATTTACACTTAAGTGCTTTTGCAGTAATTGTACCCTGAAATATGTTTAGAGCACAGAAGTTCACTTTGGAAATAAAAACGTGGAATTTAAAAACAGTCCTTCAGCCCGGTCTCTGATCCAAACAGTACTTTAGGTTCGATGCCGCTGAAATCACAATGGGATACATCACAGAGTCACAGCCTGTAAATGTTAGCTTTAGTTTCTTTTACATCAACAGTTTACCCATCTCTAATTGAAACACGCCCCCTCTTTCTACTCTTTCTATCTAAACATGAAGACCTGCACACGCATACACGCATCCATGCACCCCTTCCTATACACATCCACATCCAGTGGGACTGTGGGAACATCTGGAGGAACTCATCCAATACACAGACAAACGTTTCCTGGAGAGTACTAAAAGAACCATTGTAGAGGCTTCAAACAGCCCACCATTGCTAACACAAACATGCGGACACAGGGGCAGACACCTCCTGGCTGACAAGATAAAGACTAGATCAGATGAGCAGAGGGAACAAAGACCATCTCTTTGCACTCTGCGACATTAAGGTTTACAAACCTTTGTTCTCTAAGAAAAACTCAAAGCCCAGACTAAAGTTCGCTCCAAAAAATGTCAACAAAGATCAGGACTTCTGGAATAATTTTCTACGGCACATGAGTCCAAAATAATCTGGACACTAGAAAGAACTTGTTTTGCATAAACCAAATACAGCATCCCAAGAGAAGAACCTCGTACCAACTGTGAAGCATGGAGAAGGAAGTGCCAAGATGGTTTGAGGATGCTTTACTGCATTAGGATCTAGTCTGTTCTACCGCGGATCAGAGGATGCTTTAGGAAAATTTTAGGCCATCTGTTAAAAAAATTAAGCTTAATCAGAACTACAAAACTGGATCCTGCAATTTGACAGCGGTACAAAACAAACTAGTTGACCTTCCAAGGATTGGCTGTGAATTAATAAATGGAAAGTCCTGGGACAAATCAAAGCCCAGATATTCAACCTTTGGAGGTGATACAAAGTGATGTTAAATGTTACTTGCCTGAAAGGGTCAACTCTCAAATCAGAAAGCTGCAAATCAGAATAATCTAAAATCAGGTCAGAGATCTGATTGGTGCTTTTCTGTTTTTCAATTTAGACTCTGTAGTCTACAAGAGGGCCCGAGTTTAATTGGTTGTGCTTACAGGCCATCAGTGGGAATAAATTAAATCAATTCCTCAAACAGGACTGGGCCAGAATTCCTCCACAGTGACTCATTACCATTTTTCAAACTCTTGACAGCTTTTGTTGCCACCAAGGGTCTCACAACAAGTAATTAGGTTCAGGGGGAAATTATTGTTTCACATATGTCAGGTGGGTTTGAATAGCCTTTTTCCACAATAATTGAAATCATCAGGCTATCTCTGCTTAATATTGAAATTTGTTTGACAAAAAAACAAAAACTGAATAAATATGTCATATGGCAGATGTTCCTTCATGGCACTGTAACTGTACAATAACCTAAAAAAATGAACAGGTTACATTAATTTAGCACTTTTAACCTCACATTTGACCTCTAAAGGGATAAAAAATCTGTTTAACTAAATCTTTACATGTCTGTCAGAAGCACATTTACACTGTTTAAACCGGTTGTGTGCAATTCTCTCAGTTTATTTCCAAAGAATAAAATCTGAAATCTAAGAGAAACCGAAGTTAACAAACAGCAAATTTGGAGCTAAATCTTTTCCTTTATACTCAAGTAGTTTCAAATGAGTTTTAAAAATCCTCTGACATCATCAGATCAGTGCGATTTATTTTAACAACTTTCAAACGTTAGAGTCTTTTCGCAAGTTCTCATAACCTTTTTCTGTGCTCTCTGTCTCTCTGTCAGAGGCAAAAAAAAAAACAGTTTATCATTATCACCCCCTCTCACCTGAGACCTCACCTCTTGTATCCCCTCTCGCTCTACTTCCTGACACCCCCTCGCTCTGCCAGTGCGGCCCTTTCACCCCATCTATCCCCTGCCACTGCCCGTCTCTTCACACTACACCTCCCACCCCTCCCTCACCCTCCTCACTTCGCTACCTCCTACTGAGCGCATTTCCTTACTCCTTCCCAGGCAAACAAAGGGGGGAAAAAAGCTTTTACTCATTAGTGGATGACCCTTGGCCCCAGGCCACATTTTAAGAGGCTCTACTTGACTCCTGACATGGCCGTCAGCAATCAAAACATGTGCGTTCAGCGCATATAGACCTGGAAGAAGGCAGGATGTATTGATGCTTGCCTCGCTGTGAGTGTGTGTGACAGCAGTCTGACAGCAAACAGACAGGTTCACTAACCGCTTCACAAGCTCCCCCCATCGTCGCCACCTCGACATTGGCACTAGGTACCCACAGTGGACATGGACCAGACTCTCCATCTTACAGCTTACAGCAGGAGCTCCGAAAACTTTATCACCAAACTGTATGTTTACTCTTTGTGAAAGGTGAAAGGTTTTGGGGTAGTGCGTCAGAGCTGATGTGTAATGGCGTTGAAGCTTTTCTAATTGCTAGCAGAAGAGGGATGCGGTGAGCTTGTTTAAGATCTGGTGTGTTTGTTTTTCTAATTTCGCTGAGAGAATGCAAACACGCACACGCTGTTTATCTCACTGCTCCAACCATTTTAACATGTGTATTTTGCTAGATCTGAAAAGAGTCAAATATTGATGGTTTTATTCAGCAGCATAGACATTTTGGTTTAAAAAAAAAAGTTGAGCCAAGTAAGAATGAAAAAAAGTCTGGAAACGTGATTTATCCTGAGGCAGGGCCCTGCCCAGGTCAGCCATTTAATGAGGAAGCTGACAGCATATTCCCTAAGGCGAGGCACAGCTACTGTAGTAATAGCCCCTCACTGATGACAGATTCATGCACTCACCTTGTTTGATGTGGTTCTCTCCTTCTGCTTTACGCTCTGCCTATTTGTTTTGGAGGGGTTTTCTTTTTACCAAAACCAAGCTTTCCAAAGAACATTTACTGAGCAATTAAGGAGCTCTACCTGGCTCTACTGAGTCATAATATGACTGAAATACCTTTATGTGTCTCTAACAACTGTTTAGTCATGCATTTTTCTAATATTACAACTCTCAAACATGAAATTCCTCAGTAATGTCTGAACAACATGGATGAGTCAGTTTTATATTGCAACAGTGTTTGTGAACTCCAAGACAGTTTAAATCTGTTCTAATTGAACACAACATAAGGTATAAATATGTGCATCTGGGTATGTTTTGTCATGCTTCTGTTGAAGTATTGCCTATTATTTCCAACATAGATCATTTAAAATAAAAAGATGACTTTTGTAAAGTAAAAAGATCTCACGGAAGAGTGACAGCCCCAGACCACACTCCCACCACCATGTAGGTTTGAAGTCTGCATAGTCTCTTTATTATTGTTCAGTCATGAACACTTAGTAACCCTTTCTAGATTGATAGACATCCCTGATTTTGTTTCTCATCTGTTCTTGGATTTATTAAAATAGCTATTTTGCATTCTGAGATTTTTTAGCCTACTTCGTGTTGTCTGACAGGTGCCATTCAAGTGATTTCTTGATTTCTTGAGGTCTGATGGTGATGAGTTTTGGGTGTGGCTTGTGAAATGGGACTGGAAAATGTGGGTAATCACAGTTAATGCATGACGCATGAACCACGGGCAGTTCTTTTTCCCATAGGGTCACGCTGGGTTTTATTGCTTTCTTCTTATAATGAATAAAATCATTATTGCAAAACTGCATTTTGTAAGTACTCAGGTTATCTTTATTTATTTTTAAATTTTGTTTGAAAATCTCTGGGGCAATTATTTGTTTACATCACAAATATCTATGCTTGATTGCTTTTGCATTACAAGGAATTACTACATCACCACACCTTGCTACTTAATTACTGAGTAGACCAGTAATTAAAAATACTACCAGTGTTATATCTTAAATCGCATGTCATAATTGTTTTATTTAATTTTTCAATTTTTAATTTCCATAGTAATTTTTTTAAACTTTCTGTGAAGCCTTCTGCAAAGATAATAACATATGCCTAAAATAGTGAATTCAGGCTGTTTTTGTGTAGCTATGTGAATACTTTTTTCAACTATTGACAGTTTTAAGAAGTGTGTTGAACATTCTATTTCAACAGAAGTTAAGTTCAAGAGAAAGTTGCAGAAAGGTAAAATGTAAACAAATGATTTTACAAATGAGTTTACTTGAATTGTTTCCAGTATGTTTAGCCTGCAAAAGGAGCTATTTAACTCAGAAAAATGAACATAACATTTTACATAATAATGCTTAGAAAAGCTATGTCAAGTATATATGTTAAAATGTTTCAACCAGTCTTGCATGAATGGGGCCTCACGGCCAGCAGGGGGCCTTAAGCAATCACAAAAATCACTTTAAAGCGAAGCTTGACCACCTGTTGTTTTATGGTTTGAGATTCCTATTTTGAAGTAAGAAGTGATATACAGTCATATTCAATAAATTAGAATATTACTATACCTTTTTTCAGTAACTTAATTCACTAAGTACAACCCATTATATAGATTGATTAATAACAGACTGCTGTTTTCAAGCCTTTATTTCTGTTAATTATGATGATTTCCCACTTACAGCTATGCAAACATGACATTCAGGATTGTAATATTACATCAGACCAACAACAACAACAAAAAAACACGATTTTGAAACAGAAATGTGAGTTTAATGAAACATTTCTTTAATACCTGATTAAAGGTTGTTGTTTCTAAGTGTACTTTTAATCTCTGATTCACAGAGATCAGAATACATCATCGCCCTGTCTAAAACATTTATATTTTAATATAGATTTAATCTAAGGATAAGGAAGAAATATTGCCGGTCAGGAAGCTGGAAGTTCGGAGTTGGAGGTCAGGATTGTAGTCTGACCCTTAAAGCACCAAAGCTAGATGGATCAGGAGGAGGATGTTGGTAGAAATCCCATCTGGATAGCTTTCTGTAGCAGTCCAACACCCAATCCCTGTGTTTGGACAGGGTCTATTTCCAGCTGCTGCGTCAGTGTTTAACGTGAATGCTTACAACACCCATGCGCTGAGCTGCAGAGGTGACATGTGGCCTCCAGACTCCTTCAGCCTCCAACCTCTGCTGCCCCTGCTGTTCTCCTCCTGAAAACAATGCACTGCATGAGCTGACATGTTTGGCTGTCTCTCCTGCGAACATGGAAAATGGCACTCCCACCTTCGTTAAGCCCAGAAGACATCACATCTGCCTCACTGGTAACTCAGAGCTGGTGAGACAAAAAAAAAAACCTTAAGTTGTTTTTCTGTGACCTTTGAAAGGTATTTAACAACCCTACATCTACCTTCTATTTAAAAGTCTGTCAGGGCAGGAAAAGGTTTTTTCTGTTTGAAGTGGGAGACAACTAATCCTGTTTGAATAGGCCACCCTCTAGTGTTTAAACTGATTCTAACTAGTTGCACATTACCCATTGCTCATTTAGCACCACAAAGCAACTAGCACAACACATCTTTCCAGCCTGCTATTGCCTGAATCAAACTACAAACTGTTGGCTCTAATTTTAAACCAGGAATAGTTTTATGATGTTGCAGATATGTTTCATTGCAAGTATGTGTCTTTCCTATGATCAACTATTTTTTAAAACAGCTGCACATAATGTGCAGATGTTTCCCAAGCTTTTTAATGCATTAGTTTTGTTTACATACAGTGACCTTTAAAATGGACCTGTTTCTCTATTCATTCATCAAATTAAAACCACAAACTTCAAGGTTTATTCAAATGTTATGTGACATAACACAAAGTACATTGCTTTAAAAGGAAAAGAAAATGACGCATGGTTTTTCAAATAAACAAAGTGTGGATGAATATGTTTTGCTACAATTACAACTGGAGGTATTTTGTCGTATGCTTTTACTACCACTGCACCTCTAAAGAAAGAATTTTGTTATCCATTGTTCATGTAAAAATAGGTCAAGGTCAGTCAGACTGGATGGAGAGTGTTTGGGAAAAGCTTTTTTCAAACTCGTGCTGATGTAGCTCTGCCTATATGTTTAAGGGCGTTTTGCTAGTGGAAGGTGAACCTCTGTTTCAGTCTCAAGTCTTTTTAGAAGGTTTTCTAGGATTGCACTGCATGTAGCTCCATCTATCTTCCCATCAACTCTGACCAGCTTTCTTTCTGGTCTCTCCTGAACAAAGACATCCCCGCAGCGTAATACTGCCACCTCCATGTTTCAGTGTGTGGATGGTGTGTTCCATATGATGTGAAGTTTTAGCTTCCCTCCAAATGCAAATAAGCCCTAAAATGGCGGTTCTGGTGCTGTTATATGTATTTATGTGGTAATTTGAGTTGGTCTTTCACATGAAAGTTTTATAAAACACATTGAATTTGTGGTTGTAATGTGACAAAATGTGGATGCCAGGTTAAGTGACCTTGTGGTTGGACCAAAGTGCAGAAAAAAGCGAAGGAATAGCATGGCGAGCAGATAAATGGGTTTATTAATGAAAACAGGGAAACTTACAAAACGTCGACAGAAAACGTAAAATTACAGGCAGGTCTCAGGACATAGAGCAGTGAGTAGACAGGGTACAGAGAGCGAGGAGTATGGACCAATGAACCAAGGGAGGTAATCAGAGGGAATCAGGGACAGCTGGTGGAATAGAGAGGTAGAGGGTAACTGAGGGAGAGTGACTAATTAACATAAATGAGCAGGGAGTGTAGGGCGGTGACATCTAAGTGAACTGAAATAAGTAAACAATGAGACTGCAAAAGTTACATAAACAGGGAGAAACCAGATCTATGGAGAAATCCAAACTAAAACATAAAACATAGGATCTAGGAAAGTAATCTAATAAACCTGAAATGAAATAAAGCAAATGAAGAACATGGCAGTGCAGAGAAAGAAAACAGAACAAAAACTCTAAACCAAACATGGGCAGATAATGAAAGTGGACGGGTTAAGGTTTTTGAATAATTTTACAAGGCACTGTAAATGTGATTTAAGACTTGATTTGTGTTTAACTTATGTGTCTGTCTAATTTCCAAGCAGTAAAAAGATACACAATATAAGTGGCTCTAAAAACGTTCCACAACCCTGCTGAAATTCCAGGTTTTTAGGACATAAAGTTTTAGACCACGATAAATCATTTACAAACATTTCCAGCTTTAATATTTATCCTGTATAAAATCAAACCTGATAGAAAATCAAAACAGTTCACACCATTGATAAGAAAACATGCACAAAAAAAACAGTCAAGAACCCAAGAGGCCATCAGCAGCATTGAGGCAGGTGCCAGATGCTCCATGTAGTACTGGTTATGTTCTTTGTGTGACAAACATATTTATTCTCAATTTGGTTAAACTAAGAAGCAGGGTTGAAAAAGAGAAGCATTTTCTTCCAAAGAAAACTTCCATGCCTGGCTAAAACCTGCAAAGCCTAGTAGAAGAATGTGTTATTGTCTAAAGAAATCAAACTGGAAGTATTGGGCCACAATACTAAAAGGTATGTTTGGCATTTAAACAACACACCCCCAAAAAGAATCCCATACCCACAGTGAAACATGGTAGTGGCAGTATTATGCTCTTCGGCTACTTTTCTCAGTTACTGGGGGTTTCCTCAAGGTGGATAAAATTTACCCAAAATCTTCATGTGTCTGCAACAAAACTATAAGAAAAAGAGGAATTTAATTTTTCTACATCATAACAAGTGCAAACATACATCCAAATCAAGAAATGAGTAGCTTCGCCATAAGAAAATAAAAGTTTTGAAATCTGCTAGCCGGATTTCAGATTGAAATCTGACCAAACATTGCTGCGGTAAACTGAAGAGTGCTGTGAACAGAGGATGTTCTCACAATCTGATACATTTGGATAACTTATGCAAGGCAGAGTTGGAATATAATTGCCAAGTCAGGGTAGCCATGCTAAAATGACAAAAGAAAACAATGAAAGAAATACAAGATGAAAAAGATATATGCTAGAAAACTAATCATCAATACAAATGCTAATGTGTTTGCATAAATTCAACATGGAGACCAAACGCATAAAGAAGCAATTACTATCTATCTGTTTAAGCTTGGTGTCAAAAGAGATGTATGAATTATTTACAGTGCCTTGCGAACGTTTTCGGCCCCCTTGAACTTTTCAACCTCTTGCCACATTTCAGGCTTCAAACATAAAGACATAAAATTCTAATTTTTTGTGAAGAATCAACAACAAGTGGGACACAATCGTGAAGTGGAATGAAATTTATTGGATGTATCAAACTTGTTCAACAAATAAAAAACTGAAAAGTGGGGCATGCAATATTATTCGGCCCCCTTGCGTTAATACTTTGTAGCGCCACCTTTGTTGCAATTACAGCTGCAAGTGGCTTGGCGTATGTCTCTATCAGTTTTGCACATCGAGAGACTGAAATTCTTGCCCATTCTTCCTTGCAAAACAGCTCGAGCTCAGTGAGGTTGGATGGAGAGCGTTCATGAACAGCAGTCTTCAACTCTTTCCACAGATTCTTGATTGGATTCAGCTCTGGACTTTGACTTGGCCATTCCAACACCTGGATACGTTTATTTGTGAACCATTCCATTGTAGATTTGGCTTTATGTTTTGGATCATCGTCTTGTTGGAAGATAAATCTCCGTCCCAGTCTCAGGTCTCTTGCAGACTCCAACAGGTTTTCTTCCAGAATGGTCCTGTATTTGGCCCCATCCATCTTCCCATCAATTTTGACCATCTTCCCTGTCCCTGCTGACGAAAAGCAGGCCCAAACCATGATGCTGCCACCACCATGTTTGACAGTGGGGATGGTGTGTTCAGGGTGATGAGCTGTGTTGCTTTTATGGCAAACATATCGTTTTGCATTGTGGCCAAACAGTTAGATTTTGGTTTCATCTGACCAGAGCACTTTCTTCCACATGTTTGGTGTGTCTCCCAGGTGGCTTGTGGCAAACTTTAAACGAGACTTTTTTTGGATATCTTTGAGAAATGGCTTTCTTCTTGCCACTCTTCCATAAACGCCAGATTGGTGCAGTGTATGACTGATTGTTGTCCTGTGGACAGACTCTCCCACCTCAGCTGTAGATCTCTGCAGTTCATCCAGAGTGATAATGGGCCTCTTGGCTGCATCTCTGATCAGTCTTCTCCTTGTTCGAGATGAAAGTTTAGAGGGACGGCCAGGTCTTGGTAGATTTGCAGTGGTCTTATACTCCTTCTATTTCAATATGATTGCTTTCACAGTGCTCCTTGGGATGTTTAAAGCTTGGGAAATCTTTTTGTATCCAAATCCGACTTTAAACTTCTCCACAACAGTATCTCGGACCTGCCTGGTGTGTTCCTTGGTCTTCATGATGCTCTCTGTGCTTTGAACAGAACCATGAGACTATCACAGAGCAGGTGCATTTATACGGAGACTTGATTACACACAGGTGGATTCTATTTATCATCATCAGTCATTTGGGACAACATTCAATCATTCAGAGATCCTCACTGAACTTCTGGAGAGAGTTTGCTGCACTGAAAGTAAAGGGGTCGAATAATATTGCACGCCCCACTTTTCAGTTTTTTATTTGTTAAAAAAGTTTGACACATCCAATAAATTTCATTCCACTTCACGATTGTGTCCCACTTGTTGATTCTTCACAAAAAATAAAAATTTCATATCTTTATGTTTGAAGCCCGAGATGTGGCAAAAGGTTGAAAAGTTCAAGGGGGCCGAATACTTTCGCAAGGCACTGTAACTACATGGAGCTAGTACAAATATGTTGATGAATATGCTGATGCAAAAGGGGAAAGTTTAAATTATTTCACCTTGGTGTTTGGATTGGTCCATCTCCAGTGCTGGATCTTTAACAGCTGTATCAGACAATCCCAGTCTCAACTCTCAAACCAGCTGATGACAGCATTAATGTAGTCAGGTCTCTGAATGGATAACGTCAATTTGGTAAAAGTATCATCCAGTGTGGGATGTTTGAGGACTGAGTAAGTCTTTTCACCTGCTCTGCTCACCACAGTATTTGGAAGCAGAGGTATGGAGCTAAATTGGGGCCATAAAGTTTGTTCAAAAGAAAAACATTTGAACCTGAAAAATTATTTTGAACCTCCCCCAAAACATTTGAAAACTGGAAAAAAAAGTTTTGCAACTGAAAAAAAAAAACTGATGTGAAACTGGAAAAAATAAGTTCAAAACTACTTCAGATTCAAGTTTTTTTTTTTCGAACTTGCAGATTTTTTTAGGCTTCAAACTTTTGGCCCTGTTTTGGCGTGTGGCCCAGATCACGGGGATGTGGAATCATGACTGACAGCTCAACGCGGCTGAACAACATATCAGCTGTTGCATTCAGGGACCGTGGGAACTGGGATTATCTGTAATACATCATCAATATTCTATATATATGTGATTGGTTTTGAAAGATAACATGCTTCACCGATAGAAGCAGCTTACGTGAATACACGACGCGCATCTCAGAGGAGAAAATATGATCTTGACAGATTTGCACAGCATTTTAAGTCCGTGTTGGAGATTTCCCATGCTCTCAACATCAAGCAAAACAAACGCCAGACTAAGCGGTGGTATGAAACCAGATGCCAAACGAGCCGGTATTTTCCAAATATCCTTGCATAATTAAGCCTGGACTTGTTTTCACATGGACTGGACTCGGGTTTCGGTTTCTGGTGCATTTTTGATTAAAACGTGTTTGGTCTCCATTTAGTGAAGTGACTCACAGCCAGGCAAACTGGCATATGGGCCAACCGGGGAAATCGCCGGTGGACCGCTGGCTTAGGCATTTCTTATTTTGTGAATGTTTCGTTTTTAATAACCGCCATTCACAGACGCAGGGCACTGGGCTGGTGATTCACTTCAGCCAGTGAACCACCAGCCCACGAGTTGAACCACCGGCCCACCGCCCTGCACAGACACAGGGCGAGCGCGACATCAAGTACGCAAGAGGCGACAGTTTCTGGGGCGCTGATATTTTTCTGGACCAACTATGCCATATCAACCTGTTAAGGATAACCTTTATTTAAATGACTCATAGCTGTTTTTCCCACTTATACCATAATGATATAATGCATACGTTCTAATGTTTCTTTCTTGTTAGAATAGGACAAGAATGCTCATCGACACACATTACAAGGATAAATGGCCCAAGGTTTGTCATGAATGACCTGTGGCTGGGGCACTGGGTTTGATGGTGGAACAGGCTGTAACTGGTTTGATTAGAATGCAGCAGCAACCTACCAGATAGACACCACAGTGGTGACACACCAGTCTACTAATAAACACTGAGGGAGGGCACATCCATTGCATTGGAGTGCCAGATATAAAACTGCATGTGACCTTCTTTCGGTGCTCTTCCTCATCCTTTTACAAACTGTGACGGTCCGAGATGAGCCTCGGCACTGATCTCTGTAATCACTACTCTGCCTAATTTAGATTAAAGGAGCTGAAAGTTAGAAACTGTTTGAGAGTCGTTCCTTTAAGAGTCAGTGTTAGATAGAGTGTGATCGCTTCTGGAAACTAGAGACTGGAGAAACTCAGAGAGGTCTGACCGCCAACAGGTTGCGGTAGCTCGGACAAACCTCTCCTCTGCTCCAGTCAGGCAGATCAACTTTGCTGCTCGCTGGCGAACAGCTGATCTGTAACACATGAACATGCGCTGCAGGGCGGCCAGCTAAGCTGACAATGAAGAGCGGAGATCAGAAAAAAAAAGCCCGGGCTACTAAAACAAACAGTGGCACTTATTACCGGGGATTTCCCCGGTTGGCCCATATGCCAGTTTGCCTGGCTGTGTCACTTCACTAAATGGAGACCAAACACGTTTTAATCAAAAATGCACCAGAAACCGAAACCCGAGTCCAGTCCATGTGAAAACAAGTCCAGGCTTAATTATGCAAGGATATTTGGAAAATACCGGCTCGTTTGGCATCTGGTTTCATTCCTGCTGCTTAGTCTGGCGGTTCTTTTGCTTGATGTTGAGAGCATGGGAAATCTCCAACACGGACTTAAAATGCTGTGCAAATCTGTCAAGATCATATTTTCTCCTCTGAGATGCGCGTCGTGTATTCATGTAAGCTGCTTCTATCGGTGAAGCATGTTATCTTTCAAAACCAATCACATATATATAGAATATTGATGATGTATTACAGATAATTCCAGTTCCCACGGTCCCTGAATGCAACAGCTGGGAATATGTTGTTCAGCCGCTGTGTTGAGCTGTCAGTCATGATTCCTCACCCCGTGATCTGAGGCCCCGCCTCCCCACCCCAAAACAGGGCCAAACGTTTGAAGCCGAAAAAAAAAAATCTGCAAGTTCAAAAAAAAAAACTTCAATCTTTTTTTTCAGTTGCAAAACTTTTTTTTCCAGTTTTCAAATTTTTGGGGGGATGTTCAAAATAATTTTTCAGGTTCAAATGTTTTTCTTTTGAACAAACTTTTATTTTTTAGGTTCAAACTGTTTTCTTCTGGACAAACTTTTATTTTTCAGGTTTACATTTTTTTTGTTTGAACAAACTTTTATTTTTCAGGTTCAAATTTTTTTCGTTTGAACAAACTTTATGGCCCCAATTTAGCTCCATACAGAGGACTTCATTTGTCTCCCCAAACAAAGAAAACATTGGAGAGAGTTATTGTTGGGAATGGATCATACTCATGCAATCTTGAGTTTTGCTGTGCATATTTTTTGCAAATAAGTCACACAACCTTAATAAGTTATCAGCATGTGGTTCCACATAGTTTGTCTCAGCAAACTTTTGCTATTTTAGCTCACACTTTTCTTCACATTCTTTATGGTTGTAGAATATAATAATCCCCCAATATTCATGTCCAAGAAGAGGAGTTTGAGTAAGGCAGAAAGGAAAAGTAAGGAAGATGGTGTTTGGTCAGAGGAAGGAGTAATGGAGCTTGACTATAAACCTAGTGCTTGTACATACATTGACATCTGCAATTAGAGAGATGTACACAGTCCCCCTGGTCTGTTTAAGATCTGGAATAGTTTCCTAACAGTTTCAAGATGCCCTGTTTTGGCCTCAGTTTTAAATCTAAATCAGCTTTGACCTTTGTGAATAATAGTGCAGGTGAAGTTCCTTCTGTTCTCTTTGGCTGGAATCTGAGTCCACACTGCACGTGACGGGGGACACAGAACACCATTTTTTGCCTTGCTGGAATCTGATAAATGGCGAAGGAAATTCATACTTTAACTTGTATCCTGAGTGGTGGATTTTGTGAGGTGTTCAAAAGTACATTTAGTTTTTTTATCTGGTTCTGACAGATGCAGAGGAAGCTAAAACCTTTGGAGCTAAAGGTTTGATTCATAATCTAGAACCTCTCAAATGCAAAGGTTTGGAAAGCTCTTGCTCTTTTCACTTTTTTATCCAAGTTTGTGGCTGAATATTTCATAAAACACAACTTCTTTCATTTTTTTCACACCTCCTTAGGCTTTAATGGAACTCCATACTAAAAGAGTTGTAGACTGAGGCATGAGAGAGAGGTATCTCATGGGTTGAAGACAGCTGCCAACATCTGTGACTGTGGTTAGATTTTAATTGTGAGGCCCAGCAAGTGAGCAAGCAGCATGGTGTAGAATGGTGGGGGCTGCATATTTTAGTCAAGTGTTCACAGAGCGGTTTTCTGGATGGGCCATGTGGACTCAATGATGTGCTTCTGCTCCTATGAAATATTAAATTTGCTTGGATCCTATGTGTGTGGACAGACCACCTGCAAACAAGCGTGGCGTGCAGCGTTCCCAGCGATCACATATCCCCCGGCAACGTGCATGCACAAACATTCAGTTGTGTTCAAGAGGAAGAAACAAACTGGCCCAAATCCCCCCATTGCTGGATGGTGTTGTAGTGCCTGCACATGCTTACACTAATGGATGTAAACACATGCAACCAAAAACAATGTGAACATGGAATTAATCAGACTGAGGAATGGAGGAAAAAATGTGTTTTTCCAACTGCAATAAATGGAAGTGCTCCAAAATTTGAAGAATGATAAATATTTTAAGAGCCAGTTTAGTTTATTTATGATACCTTTCCAACGTAGGGTTTCTGTTCAAACACATGCGAAAAGGCAGCAAAGGCAATGAACCCTAATGAGGAAAAAGTGAAGGAAACAAACATTGCTGTGGCTGCATCACTACTTGATGTGATCGCAGTCCAAAAAAGAAACCAAAGCCTACTTTGATGGGTGCTTGTTGGGCGCTGTCCTTTTCAGTGCTTTGTTCATTTGCACATCGAGCAGTTGGCCCTTGATTTCCCCTCTGCTCGGCTGAGATGTCCCAACCAGTCCAGATGTACAGCTGTTTGTCTGCAGAGCTAAAACTAAAAACAGAAAAGAATAGGAAAACAGTTTGTGCATGCCTTTTTGAAATGAATAAACGGAGTCACAATTTTAACATTAGCTGTATTTAAAAGATTACATTTCTGAGCTTTTAGCATTTGAACTAACTAACACAGGTATGCAAATGTAATAAGGAGTGTTTGCAGAATTAGTTGGAGATTATAGGAATTTCTCAATCTGTGCTTCCACTTAAAATATATTGGGAAGAGAGATAAGAGTGGTACATTAGGATTCAAACTATGGCCTGTAGTGATGAGGAACTAGAACCTTTGTTAATTCCCAGCACGTGCTTCATATGTATTTCATAGTTTAAAGACAGTGTAACATTTTATTTTTCTGCAACACGATTCACTACAGTCACCGTTATCCAAAAGCGTCTGGGTTACCTGCCACTTAAACTGTTACCTTAATAGGTTAACAGTGATGATTAGAATGGGCTGCATGGTGGCACAGTTGGTGGCACTGTTGCTGGGGTTTGAATTCTTCTCCAGGGGTTTTTCTACGTGAAATCAGCATGTTCTCCCTGTGCATGCGTCTGTTATTTTTTGGGTACTCTGGCTTCCTCCAACAGTCCAAAAGCAAGAATGTGAGGTTAGATGGTTACTTAACAAAATCTCTGTAAGCGTGTTCTTGTGTAGTTGTTGTCCTGGCTGCTGGTGATTGGCATTAGCCCCCTGCGACCCTGTAAGAATAAGCAGGTGTAGATAATAGTTGGATGGATGATATTTGGGAGCCGCATGTCACTGAATAAACCACTAAGTTATAGTAGTACAGTTTAGTAGTAGAGAACAAAACATTTCTCTGAAATAAGTACAAAATCATGTTGAAGTAATGGCTGATGCAAATTTCAAGTGTAAAATCAGTTTTGAAGACATCCTAAACATTAAAAAGATCTGCTTGCTGTATTCAGCCAAGTATAATGAATGCAGGTGCCCAGGTCTGCATTTCAGTAAAAAAGACAAAAGTGTTTGATTCAGGAATGACTTTCTTATTCTGAAATGCTGTTTTAGTTCTACTCCAGATGTAACAGGGCAGACACCTTCGAAATTGTCCATGTTGTCTCATCAGACCATAGAATACTTTCCGAAAAGTCTCAAGATGGTTTTTTTGGCAAATGTGAGATGGGCCTTTGTGTTCTTTCTGGTTAGCTGCAGTTTCAACCTTGGAACTCCTCCATCGATCCTATTTTTGTTTTGTCTTATTGTTGAATCATAAACATTGACCTTATCTGAGACAAGTGAAGCCTGCAGTGCTTTAGATGTTGTACTGAGTTATTTTCTAACCTCCTGAGGAAGTTATTGATGTTCTCTTGGAGTAATTTTGGTTTACCAGCCATGGCAGTTCATATCTGTTACATATTTTCTCAATTTCTTGACAATTTTACTGTGGTTCACTGGAGTCCCCTTTTAATCCCTTAAAATGGCTCTATAACCTTTTCCAGACTGATAGAAGTTAAACACTTATTTCTCATCTGCTCTTGAATTTCTTTAGATCAGGTTTTGATGTGTTGCGCTCTGTGATCTCAAAAGCCTACTTCATGTAGTTAGACAGGTTCTGGTTCTCATTTCTTAAATCTACAGTTATCTCAGTAAACAGGGCCAGGGTGTGACTTGTGAAATTTAACCCACAGTTAATTATGATTTAATTAACTGTGGGATGCTGCTGAGACCTAAACAGTCTGGTGTTGGATATCATATGATAAATTTGTTGGTTCCCCTCGTTGAAATGTCCTTGTTGCACATTAGCCTGTCAGGCTTATATAGTATGGTGAAAATATTTAAGGGGTATGCTGTTAAATATTGTATGATAATAAAAGAAAACCTTTTACATTTAGAGGACTCAAATGAGTAGGTAAAATGTTGGTATGTTTTTGGGTAATAATTATATCTTACCAAGCTAAAATTGTGACTCACTTTGATCACCATTAATCACAGTTAAATTAGCAAGTATTGTTTATGGGGTCAAGAATGACTTTTGGCCTAATTATAACATTCTCTGCAAACTTTGGCCATTAAAATTTATTTTTCAAAAAACTGGTTATTTCGGCATTGTTGTTGCTATTTGTATGGTGCTCAGTATGGATATATTTTTTAACAAGTTGTAGAACTATGCACAGCCTGACATTAGGCACTTTATGAAGTGTTTTATATTAAATGCATTGTGGCTGTGTGTCAAAAGGGAGACCCGTAAATTAAAATGTTCAATGAACTTTAATTCATTGACTAATTAGGTTGATTATTAACCTAATAGTTTTTTATCTATACCTAATACTTCCATTTGTTACTCCTATATTAGGTTTTACTCTGTTTTGTTTTTTATATTTTTTGCTATCTTGCTTTTGTTGTGTGAGGTTCCTGCTATATAGTTCAGTACAAAAGTAAGATCTTGTTATACTAAACTCTATTTTCTTTTTTAAAAACAAGCACCAGTTTTAGACAAAAGTCCTTCATTTCCTGTCATGCAGTGTAGATGATATTCCCTCAGCCCTATTTCATCGACTCCTGGCAACTTCTTAGACGCTAGTGCCATCTTGTGGTCGGTTTCGTCAGCAAAACATTAAACATTGCAACATATGTTTTTTTCCTATGTGAACTGACAGACATGTTATATCAGTCAAGCAGCAAAATATTTTCTATTAATCTCTGGAGAATGATGGCATTAAATGGTCAATCAGGGTAGAGGATTCCAGCCTACTTAATTTGATCATTATGATCCTTATTTTATGTCTTTAGTGGTCAAATGTCTGTCTTTCTGTTTTACACCCCTGTAAAGCATGTGGTGTTACACTTAATCATATTAAAAGTGCTCTATTAAGTTTGATTTATTCAGGTGCGTTTCTTGCCTACATGGGGGAGTTCTTTAGGGTGGTGGACAATTCATCCTCTATAAAGCGGTTGGAGAGAGAGGCAAACGGGCGCAGATAGAGAGATGTAGGCTTACTGTCATGAGTGGTTTAACAATTTGTATGAAACCATTTAATATTATAAGGGTCAGTCTGTCAGGCTGGTAGTCATTCTGGCAGGACAGCCTTTTTTTAAACTTACTTGTTTTACTATATAAGATTTGAAGCATATGGAGACAATCACTTCACCAAGGGAAATAAAGATATAACACCTGGCAGCTGACCAGCACAAGCTTTAAGGTCCAAGAATACTTTTATCACCTGTCGCTTTTTGTGGGTTGATCCTATTGAAAAGTCCCCAGAGTGTATACTGAGTTGATGCTTCACTTTGAAGAGGTTAAAAAGTTGTTGAAACTCTTCTGGAAGAAAAAGATTGCTTCCCTCGGCCTTATTGTTGCATTGTCTGTTAGTTCTTGGATTTCCTGCTACATTTGTGTGTTGTTTCTTGTGTTGCCCCATATTTTCTGTACTATATAAATGCATTTTTCATAAGGCTGTTTGAAATTGTAGACCTTGCCGTTTTGAAAATGGCCTTATCCTTCACCCTGTAGGCTGCTGAACAGGCATTTAATAACAAATCCATCTTGAATAAATTAGAATATCCTTTATTGTCATTGTTACAAGTACAACAAAACTGAGAAATGAGCTTTCTGGTCAGTGCATATAGCAATAAATAATTGATGTTATATAACAAAAAAATATAAACAGTTATAAAGAAAAAAATAAAAACATATGTACATACATTGGTACTGATTGCACATTCCCATTATTGCATCTCCTTTACATTCTGGCTGTGTTAAGTTCAGATATAGCTGTGGAGTAGAAACCATTGTTGAATCTGCTTGTCCTTGCTTTAATTGATCTATAGCTTCTGCCTGACGGTAATAGTGCAAACAGAGTGACCCGGGTGAGACGTGTATTTTATGATGTAGGTTTTTTGGAGACAGCGGGAACTGTAAAGTTCTGAGCCTTCATCTGAGCCACAGTACAGCTGGTGTACCACACAAAACACTGTAGATCATTATGATCTCAATAGAGATCCAATTGAAGGACACCAGCAGTCTCTGCTAAGCTTGTTTCAGCAGCTAATAGGTGTTCACACTCCAGGTCAGGTCCCCCTTGATCTGGACAACGAGGACGCAGAAGTCAGCCACCCTCTCCCCACAGTCCCTGCTGATGATCAGTTGTTAAATGTCTCTTCACATTGTCCTATAGTCCACTATTATCTCCCTGGTCTTGGAGGTGTTGAGTAGAAAGTTGTTCTCTGTGCACCAGGCTGTCAGCCGCTCCACCTCGTCCCTATAGATGCACTCATCCCCCCAGGGAGGAGCTCCACCACTGTGGTGTCATCTGCAAACTTGACAATGGTGTTGCTGTGGTAAGCAGGGATGTAGTTGTAGGTAGAGAGGGTGTAGAGCAGGAGGTTCAACATACAACACTGTGGAGAGCCGGTGCTGAGGCTGAGAGCCAAAGATATGTTGACCCAGTCTGACCCTCTAGCTGTGAACCGACATGAAGCTGTGGATCCTCATGCAGGTACACTGTGGCAGTTGAATGTCCCTCAGTTTGCCAACCAGTCTGTGGGTGACGGTGTTGAATGCTGAGCCACAGTCCACAAAAAGCAGCCGACTGCAGCTCCCCCACTGTTCAAGATGGGACAGTGCAGCATGGAGGGCTGTGGCTACAGCATCCTCAATGGCTCAATTAGCCCTATAGGCAAACTGGTGGGGGTCGAAACCTTTGGGGGAGGAGTGATGTCATGTGAGCCCTTATCAGACATTCAAAGCATTTCATGACCACTGGTGTCAGTGCAACTAGGGCTCTGGCAAGAGCTGTCCAAAATGTCAATATTACTTCCAGTTAGAAGAAAGATGTTGGTCAAGTTAAAAGATCACGTTGAATTTAAATCTGCCAGGAGTATAAATAGTTTTGATGATCTGTTTATATTACTTAACTTTATCTTGTGTTTGTCATAAAATGCCTGCCTCTATAAAGATGTGCATTAATTGGTCAATCAGTTTTATTTATTAAACCAATCTTCATTCACAAGAGGAACATGACATGTTTTACCAAAGATTGAAACAGGATAGTAGAAAATGAAACAAAAACAAAATATTAAAAGAAATGAAAAAAAATTGAGAATTTGATGTAAAATACATATAAAGTTGACTTTAAAGTACAGATTAAGATTAAGTCACATTTATTCACAAGTCATGAACAAGCAAAAACATAGCAGAACTCACTGCAGGTGTAAGGCATGAGTACAATCAAAACTTACTGAGTTGTACTGCAGGAACGTAGCAAACACTGAGCATAATCAGGTAACGTGATCGGGAGGAACCAGCAAAGAACAATGACACAAAACCAACTAATATACTAAGGGAGAACAATGGCAGGTAATCAAAGGAATTAAGAACATGTGAGACAAGGAGGCAGGGAGGCAGAGGGAACAGGTGAAAACAATACATAGTTTAAAATATGACGAAGGACTAATAAAAGATACCAAAACGAAGATATAACCAAATGAAGCATGAGAGTAAAGAATAATCAAGAACCGAGGAACTAGAGGGAACATGAGAAACATTACCTGAGAAGAAACAAGGAACCCATAAAGCAAACCAGATTACAGAGTAACCGAACCTAACACCACACAGACTGAACTGACAGGAAGGGAAGCAGAGAACATGAAGACTAGGATGTAAACAAATAAAATGTAAACAATAAGTAAACACAACCTAACCAGAGGGGCTGGAGAAATAAGATAAACAGAGCACAATAATAATAATCATAATAGCAGAAATGACAACAAAGAGAAAACCATACTAAGTCATAACTAAGAAAGATAACACTAACTAAAGGAGCTATGAACGAGGAGGGAGAGAAACACAACCTAACACTCAAAATAACTGAGGAGAAAACAACACAGAGTCCAAAAGCTGACACAACCTGACATCACTTCCTTACCTACTTAGTGCAAATATTCAAATTTCTGATATAAAACATAATTTGTGTCAACTAGTTTGCAACAACACTCCACTAGTGTGAACAAAGTGTTAACTATTTACCTACATTTACACCAGATAACTACCTAAGATGATTTCTGCCTTTCTAGAAAACTAGTGCATCTAAAACATATCAAATTAATTGGTGGGCTAAAAATAGTGTTATGAATAAACTACTGGGCGTGTTCTACCTTACTAGTGCACATTTTCAGTTTTACCTGCGAACTAGTTGACTTTGCTGCTGCCCTAGTGAATAAGTATTACCACAAAAGCTTAACTATAGTGCTTTTTAGACTAGTGTGATTGTGGGACTTTGCTAGTCAACTAGTTAAATTTTAGGTTGCAAAGGTTACCTAAAGTAAACAAAATCTGAGTTAACTGGTTAACATGCTGGGGTTTTTAGGGCTAACTAGTTAACTAGTGTGACTTAGTCATTTACTAACTCACAGTATTTGTCATGTAGTGTGATAAAAACCAGACAAGCTGTGACTTTTCAGCTACTACTGCGGATTTCAATGGTATACAATATTTCCAGAAAGGGTTTGCCATACTCGGTTCTGTAAGTATACAAGGCAAAACGCATCCTACTTGTTAACCAGTAAGGCAAAATATTGGTCAGCTAGTTACCCAAAGTTCATCTTTTAGATGCAATAGTTCACAAGTAAGTAATAATGAAATACTTCACATGTAGGCCAAAACTCGTGTTACAAGTTAACCAGTGTGCACTTCATTGGCCTTTTAGAATGCCTTTTATTACGCCTGCATACTATTTAACACATTGACACAAGTGTGCATTTCAGAGTACTAGTTTTAGAGTACTAGTTGACTGTTTGACTTTTAGGTTGCACTGGTCAACTGGTGGGCGCATGTGAACTCGTAGGCATAATGGGAATCAAATGGTTATGATCTTGAGGTTTATAGTGCTAACTAGTTAACTGTTATAACATAATAGTCATTGATTAGTGAATCATAAAGCATACTAGTGGGGACTTTTGAGCTACTGCTGAATTTGACTGACTAGTAGAACAAGTTATTAAACAGTCAGTGACTGATGTCGAAGATATAAAAGCTTGTTATAGTAAGTGAGCCTAAGGAACAGGATTGCCAACTGCTGTTGTAAATTAAACAGCTGGGTTTTCGTCACAAGGTGGCAGTAGAGGCCTACCTACTTTTCTGGCCCAAAAGTACAAGAAGGAGCAGAGAAAAGGGCAATTTTGTAAGGTGCGAATATCAGTAATGCTGTAGAGGAAGACCATGGCTGAGCAAGGGAAAAAAAGTCTTTCATAAGTTGGATGACATTTGTTTAACATTTTGCAAGGCAGTAGGTGATGCGTTTATGCTTGACTTGTGCATGCACACTGAATCGCTAGATCTAGACATTGATTTGCCCTTGGAATATGTTTGTGAATGAATTCCTCTTCATTTGGATGAATGTCACGCATCACCTAACGGGCAAATCAGCATGTTTTTGTCATTCAAGGGGAGTGGGGAGGTAAGACTTCCATTTTGTTGCCATGGAGACTACAAATCAATTGTATGTCGCGGCATCTTGCTTTCCATTCCCAAAGAGCATTGCCTGTCACTGCTGATGTCATCAGGGCTGAGGGCGGGGTCCTGAAGATGGAGGCGTGAGTCACAAGCGCTCTGATTGGCCGACGCTGTTAATGAGCTGCCATTGAGAATTTTTGGATTGTGTGGAGGGGAGGTGTATCTCCAACTGACGGAACGCACCGCCTCTCGCATAAATAGTGAACACAGCTGGTTTCTCCGATCAGACGCATCAATTTGTGCCACCGCGTTCTTTGTTCAGGCTGCCTAACACGCTGCACAGTTGCTTTCGCTTTGCCGGAGCGCCTTTTTTCCGCTTAGGCAATCAAAAAGATATATATATATATATATATATATATATATAAAAAAAGAGTAGAGAAAATTAATCAAATTTGAGAGAACTGACAGCAGGTGTGAATTCATGTCTGTATTTTCACCGCAGATATACTGGTGAGTACTCGCATCTCTTTTAATAGCACCTGTTTGCCTTGCTTGTCTGGGCTTTTTCATGCTAGTTTATGGTTCTTGTATTCGAATAAGTGAAACCACTCGGATATGATCCATTGTACTTCGGGGTTTGTACCTGAGGGGAAAGAACAGTGAAAGAGGTGCTTGAGGACGACTTTGGTGATTTCCCTCTGTATCAGCCACCTTTGTTGCTGTACACCCACTCTTGTTTCCTTTGAGATTTTCTGTGGGGTGTTGCCTCTGAACTTGGAAAATTTCAGGGCAACACGGATTGAAGATTTAGATTAAAGTCTTACAACGCCCCCCGCCCCATGTCCCACATACCCTAAACTGTTTACCAGCGGGATTAAAAGCGGCCACATTTGGCTTTTTAGAGACTTCACATTAGTTCGACTTTAGTCATTCCGTTCTATTTTTATTCATTTAGCTGTCAGTGCACAAAGGTTCACTTTGCTTTTCCTGTTTTGCCCTTTGTCTTTTAAGTAGCTGCAGGTGCACTGAAATCCAGAGGCAGTGTGTCACTCGATACACTTTAATCGTGTCTGGTTGCACAAAAGTTGAATTCTGTGCTTCTGAACGTTTCCCCCCTCTGTCAGGAGGTTATGCAAGTTGCTTTGAAACTTCATTTTGCAAACACCATTAAAACCTCAGAAGGCTTCTGCCTGTCTCTACCAGGAAGTCAACAATCTAGCTCTTTACTGTAACCACATTTTTTTTTTCCTGTCTTTGCTTTCTTGCACTTGGCACATTCTTTTCTACTGTCATTTTATCTCTGTGAGAAAGTTTTCCTTCCTCATAGCAGGAGCTCCTAATCTGTCAAATGAAGTAGCATAACTGGGATGTTTAGGTGATTTATTTGAGCTTCGGTTGCCCAGCCTAAAAATCACTCCTTGGGATGAACAGAAAGATGTTTCTCAAAAGTTTGGTCTGTCACCAAAATGCATGAACAACATAGGACAATGTGCTACTAAACAATGTCTTTAAAAAAGCTGACAGAACTCTGTGATGGAGGAATGGTGTTGGTGTTTCTCAGCTGTGCCTGCCGAGCTACGTGACTTGGCCGACGAAAAGCAAAATACGGGCCTGGAATGTCAGCAGCTTTGCCCATGCTGCCACACAGGTCAAGATTGATGATCGTAGTAGCGAGAACTGCTGGGTGGCTGAGGGAGAAACTATAGCGATGAAGCAGGATGCAAATTACTTACTTGTACGGTAACTGCTGCAGTGTCTGCTCAGGTGTCAAGCTCCAGTATGAACAGATGAACTTCCTTGGGCTTGTTAAACCCACAATGTTTGATGGGAGCTAGTCATTATTAGGACTTAAGGTGTATCAGTTAGTTAGGTATAGATAGTTTGGCAAATGGCATTAGAGATGCTGACATACCTTCTATGGGCAAAAGCACCAGACTGTTAAAGGGTCAATTGTTAGAGGAATGGGATTATTATGTAACTAATTGTAATTTTGAAAAACATCCAAAACTGTAGGGGTCTGAAGGTTAAACTTACTTCTTCAGATTATGTAAGCTAAATTAGGCATCACTGATATTGCAAAATTCAGAACATCACCTGCCCAACAGAACCATTTTTTCAGGAGAAAGGGTTAAAGTATGGAAGCATGCAGTCAATAGATAGAGATCAGCTCTTTATTGTTTAACTTTGTTTTGGGGCATATTGTAGGGACTTTCTTGTGATTGTACCTGTGATATTGTATCACCAGCCTTGTAAATGTTGACCAGTAGGTCATTTAAGATTGTTTTTTGTATCTTGCTATGGAACAGTGCCTATGTTAAAAAGATTTTTCTCAATTGCATTTAATTGCCAGTTGATGACTCTGAAAGCTCCTAATGTGTCCTCAAGGTATTGGGTGTCCCTCTTGAAGACACGTCCTTCAGTGTTTGATACTTGAAATGAGACAACGGCGTTTGTTTCTTCCTAGGTCAACTTGTCACTAGTACACTCCCATTTCCTCCTCATTGTGCCCCTTTATGTTTCATTCGGCGATGTTCTGTTATTCTTAGCCGAGCAGGATGTTTATACGATCCAAGACCAGAAATATGACTGGCAAGGCCGGAGTGTTTATCTTTCTTTTTCTTCTCTCTGTCCATTCCCCTCTAATCGTTGTCTCCTCAGGTCCTTGCTTTCAGTGTTCATCCATCTGTCCTCCTCCTTCTCTGCATGTCCCCCTTGGGGACCAATATGAATTCAATGGCATCCACACTTCTTTTTTCTTTTCTTTTTTCGTAGTCTAAACACAGCATAAGCCTACAAACTTATTTTATTTTATTTTTGGATATCCTTCTATTGTTCCACCCTGTTGATCTGGCCTTTGCAGGAGCAGTTGCTTACAGGAACGCTCTTTGCTTTTAACATTTCCCCTCCACACTGCAACCTGTTGTAAACATTTTAGAGATGGAAAAATTGAACTTGCCTTTGCTTTAGGGTTTATTGATGTGCTGAAATTGAATGAATCATGTCACATGATTTCCCCTGACACGAATGACAATGTGTTAATTTAGGTTCTTGATTTTTAGACTGCACCACAGAATATAGGTTTGATTTGTACTTGATGGTAACATTTCAGAGATTAATGATACACCTGAGTTTTATAGAAAAAATAAAAATGGACTGAATTGTATGCTGATGACAATTTCTTATGACTGCTGATGACTGTCCTTTTTATAAATACAATACAACTTTAAACAGTGAGTCTGTTTAATTTGGCTGACTAGTAAGCTAGAATTGCTTACCAACTTAAGCAAGATTTGACAGTCATGGTGTTGAGCATGCACACTGAATAGCTAGACCTAGAAATTGATTTTTGTGTTGTCTAATGGTGCTTAAAGTTTGCACAACCCTGAGTTGTCCACTCATGTATTGGTCATACAAAGAAAATAAGTTTGTAGTGTAACTTATAAGTTCCCAATAGGTCCTTAGGACTTGTGTGGCCCCTTGACACTGAAGCGTCCTGGACAGAGAGTCATATTGTCCATGTCAAAACGGTACTTGCTACGTCTCCTAGTTCAAAAAGAGGGTCTCACTGCAGATCAAATCTCCTTATATTCAACAACTGTTAGACTGTAATGAGAGTGCATTCCTAGCAGACAACTCTACAAAGTTTGGTCCCATAAGTGTTACATTTCTAGATGTGTATGTAACATTTTCCAATAATTGTTTGGATCCAACTTTCTAAATGCTTCTAAAACATGCTCTTCCTGTTTGCCGGGTGCCACCTCTGCTCCGTACAGACTGTAATAAAAATGGGGATATGCACGACTGTCAAGCAGAACGTTCCCCCCATAGAGGCTGTGCTTCTATAGGCAATTCACAGTAGTAATTAATTTGTGAAAATTACAAAATTATGCGTCAAAAGGTAGCTTACTAGAGGCACAAGCTGTTAATCAACACTGGTGAAACTGCATTTTTTTTTTTTTTTTACTGAAGCATCTAAATTTTCAATTGAAACTTTTAACAAGGCTTTTGCTAAACTTTAGTTTCAGTAACTTTAAGTACACACTACAAGGTGAATAAATGTACAAGAAATTCCACAAACTGTATTTCAAGTTTTAACCATGAATTAATGACACTTTATCAGGAACTTAAACAACTGCTTAACACAATTTTATCTTACCCGTTTTCAGATTTTAAAATAGAAGTAGGTCAAAAGAACCCCACACATCCTGTACCAGGACATTCAGAGAAGTGAATTGTAATGTTCGGGTACATGCAAGCATCTTGTTAGGTTCCATTTTCGTTGGCCCGAGTAGCCATAGACACACAAACCACAACCCTTTGGCCAGAAACTGACCACTTGGCTTTAAATAGAGACCGTGAGAAGGCTACTCAGCATCTTGTCTCAGGGCTCGTGTCTGTTCAGGGACTGGTATCAAACTATTTTTTTCACTTTATTATAAAATGCTAAAAAGCTCTAGGCATAAGTTTTACAAAAACATATCTGAAATGGAAAGTTTGTCCAGGCTTTATGTGCATCAGGTTCCTATCCATTCAAATACCACCACACGCCCCCAGCACATTCTCATAATGACTGTTCCAAGCTGCAAGTGCAAGAGCACATCTTTCTCTATTTAGAATCAGCCACCTTATGCAAGCGGCATGATGAGCGCTGCAGCTTTGCAGTGCATTAAAACAGCCGACTGAGGAATGGATGTTTTGGTCTGTTGTGGTCAAGATGCGTAGAGAATAAACAAAACTGTAGAGTGCATACAGGGAAGTGAATGCACTGAATGCTTGGGCCTTGATCTGCATATAGATTGCCTGTGGTGTTTTTTTCTTTGTTTTGTTTTTTGTTTTTTTTTTGTTACCCATCTGACATTTTCCATTGACTATGACCGAAATTATCTGGCAATCCGTGAGGGCAAACTGTCCATCTTTATATGCATATATGGTTCAAAACGCAGTGATAAATTTACCAATATAAGCCTTAAGTGTGTATTTTACCTCAGTGTTTGAAAGTCATAACTCCTGACTATACATCTCCTCTGCACAAATGTGCACTCACTACACCTTGCATCTTTCACCCACACAGCCCAGTGTTTGTGCCTGTCCAAGATATGACTGAGGTGATGATCAGCAACACCCCCATGGAGGATATGAGGCTCAGTCCAAGCAAGGACAGACTCTCCTTCCAGGTAACACGCACACATGGACACCAGAGAGTGAAACATGGCTTTCTTTCTAAATGCCTTTCCCATGCATTTTGATGTAGAATTTCATTATATACTGTATGGATTTATCCAGTCATTATCATAAGCTGGATTGACATTACAAATGCCAAAAGGGAACAGCAATGGCATGGGATTTAACATTTGAGGTAATTTGTGTCAAGGTCATTTATCTTTATTTTTAAGAATTTATATTTCTTTACGCAAAATAGCATAAAATAAAGCAGTTTAGCAACAATCACAAAATTCAGAATATATTTCCTTTTAATATTTGCAAAATATAAATTTCATACCAGAAAATTATTACAGAAAATGTTCACCTATCGTTTGAGGAAAAGGAGATTTAAGATTAGTTAAAAAATGAATATTGCAGAGAAAATGAGAAATGCCACTTATCCACAGATAATGGAAGCAGCCATCTGGTGGTCCTGACAAGCAGCTACCAGCTTCTTTGTCTTGCTGTCAGCTCAACAGGGTTGTCTTTGAGCAGAAACTAGAGATGCACCAATTAGCGTTTAGAGGTCAATGCCAATTTTAGTTGATACTGATTTAGTCTTTTTTGAACTGCTAACAACTAACATTTCTCCTGCCTTCCAGTCATTAGCAGTGATTATTTGTATTGGGAGCAGAGCTAACATTACATAATGTGCGAGAAGCTTTAAAATTGAGCTTTACTATTTGAAAGCTAAAAACAAATGGTTGACATTTCAAACTCTCTCTAGCGTTGTAAGGCTAGTTGTGCTAATCGTTGCTAGCAGTGATAAATGTTAACGGCAGAGGTTAAAGCTCCACCATAAAATGTAGTTTTCCTGTTATCTGCTGCATTCACTTCATCCCTTTTGAGTTTGCTGGAACATCTGTAAGGGAGGTATGATTTGAAGACAGGTGGCAAACGGCTTCTTTTTGTACTCAAAACGTAGATACGAAATGACTGTAACCTTTAAAGTACAGCCACCAATGTCAGGCTCTCTATTGCTGCATGAAGGACCAGAGCTGACATGTCTGAAGAAAATGGTTTCAATTTGAGAAGCTTCTTACACCTCTAGCTTAATTTTTAATGCTTTACTTATCCAAAGAAATGCTGAGTAACGGTAACAACTTCAACACCGAAGAGTGTTGTGATTTGCACAACCTAGTAGTGCTTGTGCATTGTGAGTTTTATTGACTGGAAAAATATCTGACTTTTGTTTTTCTGATTTTTGAAAATTTGCTGAGTCTGATCAACACCAGATTTCCATTCATCTCTCGCAGAAACTATCTAAAGGCTAATAAGCTTCTTAGTTTCACATTTTAGAACCTAAAGAGGAAGGAGAATGAATGGGACACTTTAAATATTGAAAATGTTCAAGTGCAAGTATGTAGCAAGTGAGAAATTTGATTTTGGAAAGATGGATGAGTTATTAAGGAGATCACACATCATTTAAGATTTAGAGCTGTTGATTCGGTACATTTGTAAACTGTAAGCAGCTGCCAGCTTAAGATGCATGCAGAAAGGATGTAGACTGACCCAGAGGAAGAGCTTCGCTTCCTATGGCTCCTTAGTTTACACCCCAGCTGTGAGTCTGAGAGGAACGGAAGGAGAAAAGGCCAGCAGAAAAGGAGCACCAGTGTGCCTCTTCTCTGCCTTCTCCACTGTGAATTTAGCATCTTGGGCAATTGCCCAATGTCCCAGGATTTCCATAGAGAAGCCCTCTATAAAGCAGTGATGGTTTCACCAGTCATTTCCTCAAGCTGATACTGACTTGAATGACATGAGCATGATATTCCAGATGCTCTTGCACAAGTTATTAAAGTGAATGTAGCCCATGGTCCTTCAAGAGGAAATTAAATGAGATGAAAATTGACCCGGAGTTATCCTTTCAAAAGTCAGCATCATAATTCAGCTGCCCCACCCCATTGCCCTGGAAAAGAAACAGCCTATTATGCATTGGCAAACTCATCCAAAGGCAAAGTCAGTCACTGTCTGACTCTGCAGCTGACGCACATCAAGTATAGTCGATGCAGGGCAAAATAAAGCAGATGCAGCTTTAATTTACACGCCAACAGTGGATTCATACATAAAATAAATTGCTGTGTTTGGAAACCGGACGTGCTGCTGCACGTGCAAGCCTAACTTACCTGAGAAGAAAGCATATTTATGGTTTTCCATTTTTGTTTTTGTTCCTCTTATGGAATTCAGGAAGAATCAGACACACAGCTGGATCTCTTTATCGCTTGTCTCACTCCGGCTCGTAGAATGCTCTTTCCACTCGGCTCCGTGCCCAGACAGCAACATACCCCCCCCCCCCCCCTCTCCAAACTCAACCCCTGTGACTTGCCGTGAAATGTGCAGGTCTAAAAATATATCAATCTACTTTATCCAAATGGCAAAAAATGCTCTTCTTGGACCTGAAGTGGCAGCCCATCCCCTCCCCAGAGCAAGTTCTCCTGCTTCTGAGAAAGCTGGAGGTTAATCAGGCGATGGATGTAGTTTGTCAAACTGTCTCTCATGTCCTTCATATCAGATTCAAGCATTTTAATTTCAATTAGTTTATTAACTTTAGAACTGTGGTCTTAATATTCCATCAAATCAAATGTGTTCTTAAAACTTTTACAATAGAGATGCACCAATCAGATTCGTGGCCAACTTTCACTGTTTCCTTTTTTGTAAAGTTGATGTGACTTTTCCCCTAAGAACTATATAATAACCAGTATTCAAACCATATTTCTCTAGCCCTCCTGTCGTTAGCAGTGACTAGATATTTTTATTGGAAGCATAAGTATCGTATTTGTATATGCTCCAGGTCAATTCACAACTTCATACCGCTCTTTCATATCAACATATTGCCGCGTTCATTCATGCTCTTCATACTTTTCAGCCTTCAAACCATTTTGTACTCACAAGGAAACACGGGTGAATCAGTTTTTTTACATTGTAGTTGAGCATTTTCACAAATCTAGCAGGATTTAATTCCACCCCATTACACTCAATTAGAACTGACTTTAATCTGTCTTTTGTGTCTTATTAGCACAGTTATCGTTGCTAAACTTAAACAATAGTCTTCATGTATGTATTCCTAGAGAATGAAGACCCTTACAGTAACTCTTACACTAACTGCTAATATTCCCAGTCCAGTATGGTCTGTGATAGAAAGACTAAAGGCTCAAAAAGATAAAACACAGCAACCTTTCTGTAATGCGTAATTTGCTCTGGGTCAACACCACAAGCTGATGTCCTGTGAGAGACTGCTTCGTGAAATGACCGGTACCCACCCAAACCATTTTTGTACTTTCCACTAAGTCATGTCTGCTGTTTATTCAGGCTGCTAATTTTGGATTTATTTTAAATACATTCTTGTACCATTTGTGATTCCTCTGACTTAATTTTCAAACACCTGGTTCACACTGAAAATGGCTCCCCTCAGTAACTACTTCAACACTGAGGAACATTGTTGGCGCTAGTCCGTAGCAGTTGGGAACGGTGCTTCTACTAATCAGAAAAAAAAACCGTCAGATTTGAGTTCCCAACCAGCTCCGAGCACTTCTACTATTTACCTTTTCATTGTGTCTTTGTGATTTAAAAACCATTTTGAACTGAAAATGTATTATTGGCTATTTACCAATGTGAAGACTGTTCACTGAAAGGAAACTTATTGCATTTAGTATGAATCTGGATGGCAATGACTGAAAATGCTTGCATGGAGTCTCCTGCTACAAAATACTCAAGTATGAGGAAACGGATTATATTTCCTTAAGGAAATGCGGGATGGGCAAGTGCCGGTTGCCATATGTCAAGTACAAATTTGTAATCAGTTCTAATCGGATGCTTAGTCAGCTCTGAGATATTTAGCAGACAGCTACCCACAATAGTCACACTCATTTCTCAGAGGTAGAACTGACTCTTATTTCTAAACAACCCATGTTGTGGTTTGGTAAACTTCCTGTGAACTCCCTTGATAAATGATTAAGAATCCATGTCTTTCGTTCCCAGATATTTCCAGACCCCTCGGACTTCGACCGTTGCTGTAAACTTAAAGATCGCCTCCCATCCATTGTGGTTGAGCCAACAGAAGGAGAGGTGGAGAGCGGAGAGCTTCGCTGGCCCCCAGAGGAGTTTCTCGTCAGCGAGGAGGAGGAAGAAGATGAAGAGGAGCAGAACGATTGCAGCATGCAAAATGGACAGCCAGCACAGAATTCCCAGCACTAGAGGCTGGGT